>NW_027249424.1:0-194908 GCF_030848795.1 Temnothorax nylanderi
AAAAGCCAGAACTCTGAAAAATCGTTCAGCTTGATATATTTGTTACACTATATTCGTTAATTTTTACGTTATTTTAATCGATGTTTTTGGTTTTAAACTGCAGAACTCTTTATAGAACTCGTCTTTAACTGCAAATCAAAATCTGATGAGATATAGTAAGGGAACTGCTGTAAGACACATTGAGACGCAGCGTGAAGTTGTTGTCTTAGTCAACTTTTTGTCTGAATCAATTCTTTTGCTTTAATGGTCGGAACTATTTGTTTAACTCATAGAGAAACTCTAGAACTGTAAACAATTAGTGAGTTTCCACGCCAGCTTCATACACATGGGATCAGATGGGTTTTGTAATTATAAATTATTTTCTACGGAGTTTAATCGTCAGAACTATTGACAGAATGTGTCTAGACTGGAGAACTCTATGGAATCTTACTCCTCCGTGATCATGTATTCGAAATACGATGAGATGCTATCAGGTGTTTTTGGAAATTAGCATCTCATTTCTTAAAAACGCGATTTTAATAGTAAATTCATCAGAACTATTGTTAAAACTTATCAGGAACTGTGGAACTATGCTGGATGCAAGTGAATTTGCAGTTTATTTGTGAGATGCTAACACTTGAGATGCTAGATTCACACACGTAGAATAAAGGCCGTAGCCGGATAAGAAGGGTCAATGTGCCCCCACACGGATTATGCTCATTTTTTTTGCTTTGATTGCTATCAGTGTCACTTACAATTTAGTCAAATATTAGCCCTTAATATTGAACCGTTTTGCTGTAAAAAATAAAAATTTTGAAAATAATTCATATCTTTTGATCGGCTTAACCGATTTTGATGAAATTTTAATATGTTGTAGATATCATTGAGACACATTTGTGGAAAATTCGGGAAAGGTTTCTGATGACAGAAACATTGATTTAAAAAATAAATAAATGTTCTTGATTTTTTTCAGTCCCGATATCTTTCTTGTACAATTACGAACAAATTTTTCTAGAATCTTGGAGCAGTTTCCTATCGGACATAATTTTTTGGAAGCAATAAAATGGGTAGGCGGTACTTTTAAAAAATAAAGTACTTTTTTTTTTAAATATGATATACTTTTGGTACGATCGCCATATATTTTATGTAGAATTTTGAGATAGTATTCTACAACTAGTAATTTTTTCGAACCGACACGGCTTGGCCTGTTTATACAGTAAGTTTCGATCACGAATACGCATCCTGAGCTCACACGAGAGCCACGGCACAGGGCGCCTCCCAACAACGAATGGCCCGAGCAGGGCGCAAAAACCATCAAGTGCACCACGTAAAGTGCGGGGAGGGGTTAGGGGGGAGGGAGAACAGAGAAGAGTGGGGAATAGGAGAGGGGAGAGGGGGGAGGGGGAGGGGGGAGGGATAGGAGAGGGAGAGGGGATGATAAGGGAGAGGTGAGAGGGGAGTGGGGAGGGGAGGAGATGGAGAGGAGAGGAGAGGGAGAGGGAAAGGGAGAGGGAGAGGAGGGAAGAAGGGGAGGGGGGGGAGGGGGAGGAGAGGGAGAGGGAGAGGGAGAGGAAAAGAGGGAGAGAGGGGGAAAAAAAAAAGGGAAAAGGGAGAGAGGGAGAGAGGGAGAGAGGGAGAGAGAGAGGGAGGAGAGAGAGAGGGAGAGAGGGGAGAGAGGAGGGAGAGGGGAGAGAGGGAAGAGAGGAGGAGAGGAGGGAGAGAGGGAGAGAGGGAGAGGGGGAGAGGGGAAGAGGGGAGAAGGGGAGAGGGGAGAGGGAGAAGGGGAGAGAGGGAGAGAGGGAGAGAGGGAGGAGAGGGAGAGAGGGGGGAGAGAGGGGGAGGAGGAGGGGAGGAGAGGGAGAGGAGAGGGAGGAGAAAGAGAGAGGGAGAGAGGGGAGAGGAGGGAGGGAGAGGAGAGGGAGAGGGAGAGGGAGAGAGAGGAGAGGAGATGAGAGGAGAGGAGAGAGAGGAGAGAGAGGGGAGAGAGAGAGGGAGAGAGGAGAGAGAGGATGAGGAGAGAGAGAGAGGAGAGAGAGAGAGAGAGAGAGAGAGGAGAGAGAGAGAGAGAGAGAGAGAGAGAGAGAGAGAGAGAGAGGAGAGAGAGAGGAGAGAGAGAGAGAGAGAGAGAGAGAGATGAGAGAGAGAGAGAGAGAGAGAGAGAGAGAGAGAGAGAGAGAGAGAGAGGAAAGGGAGGAAGAGGGAGAGGGAGGCAGAGGGGGGCAAAGGAAAGGAAAGGCAGGGAGAGAGAAGAAGAGAGGGAAAGAAGGAGAGAGAGAGAGAGGGAGGGAGGAAGGGATAGAGAGGGGCAGAGGGGGAGAGGGAGAGAGAAGGGGGAGAGGGAGAGCGAGAGAGAGAAAATGACGGGAACCAGACGGGAGGGACCAGGTCTGCCTCCCTCTCCCTCTGCCTCCCTTCCCTCCCTTTCCCTATCTCTCTCTTCTTCTCTCCCTCTCCCTTCCTCTCTCTCCCTCCCTCCCTTCCTCTCTCTTTCCCTTTCTACCACCCTCCCTACCTCCCTCCCCCTCTACCTTCCACCCTTCCTCCCCCTCCCTTCCTCCCTCCCTCCCTCCCAACAATGACATGCTGAAATGAGACCGGCACTACCACCATGTGAAAAACTCCATTAATTTTGTAGATTTCAAGTTGCCCGTTCTCAGCCTCTAATTGCTCGGACAGCAAACGGTTCTAGGAGGTTGTGAACTACATCGGTAGGAAGAAAATACCACAGTTTGGAGCGATTCTGACGTGGGCCAAAAAACGGCCTTATTGACACCCTTCCTTTGAGCTGAACTGGGCTGGGGCGCTTAATACCCCACAGTGCCAGCTAAGGGTTAATAACCACCATATACTATTCGATCAAAAATTTGTCTTCTTTTGATCATAATGATCATTTAAGGTAATAATTGTCTTGTGACAGTACAATCCAAAATTTTATACTTTAATGATAAGTCGACGTCAGAAGTAGGTAGTTTTGAGTCAAAACATCCAACTATCTAATACCTACTGCAGTTAGAGACTGAAAACTTTTGAATAGTTCTGTCCCTCACACACAGAACAAAAGAATATTCTTTTATTTTTGGCCTCCAGTCGCTCCTTTACGTCGAAAAATCGTGAAAATCGAGGTCTGTTTATTATTGTCTTCTTCTAAAAAGGGCATATCATCGATATTCGAATCTATCAAAATATTGTTGTCGCTTTTCCGCGATACGGATTGGTTCTCTTGTTTCGCTTACTTCATGAGCGGTTGTCATGGCATATTTTGACAGTTGTGTAGTTAATAGTCTAAGGGCCACTTCGATCAAGCTCCGATTAACTTAATCGTTGATTAGTCTATTGGAAATGACCAATCGAATTTGTCAATCTGTTTAATGAGCAACTGCGATTGGTCATTTTCAATGAACTAATCAACGATTAAGTTAATCGGAGTTTGGTCGAAGAGGCCCTAATAGTAACAGTGAAATATTCCTCTTCTAAAAAGAGCATGTCATCGATACTCGAATCTATCGAAATATTGTTGTCGTTTTTTCGCGATGCGGATTGGTTCTCTTGTTGCGCTTACTTCATGAGCGGCTGTCACCGCCGTAGAGTTAGCAGACAAATTGAATATTTTTCAATTATTCTTTTTCATATAATTTGGGAATCATTTAGGAAAGTTTAGGAAAATTGTTTAAACATTTGGGTAATAATATTTTTCTGTTATTAACAAAATTTTATCGAGCGTCAAGTTAGCAGATAGCGATTATGTTTAATGTTTACTATGAATGGGGGGCGGCAGTGTGGTCTAGTGGTAGAGCGCCAGACTCGTAATCTGAGGAACCAGGTTCGAGTCCACTAGAGCCATGTAAACATGGAATGTTTTTCCGAAGCTGCGCCCCTCCGTGCAAGATAGGCTCTTGTGCGGAGCAAACTGGGCTCCGTCTTTCGGAAAGAGACGTTAAGCCGTTGGTCCAAAGGGTTGAAGTGAGAGGAGAAAGGGTAGTAGTGTAAAGGTTTGGGTAACGTTCCTTATAAAAACGACTTGCAAACCCTGCGGGGATAAGCAATAAAGATAGTTTATGAGTTTACTATGAATGGAATCGATTGGAAATCATTTGGAGATGACATCTTCATTGTAATTTTTATTTGGGAAAAGTCGCTTTTTTGCAATTTAAATAAATCTTTGTATTAAAAATAAAAATAAAAATAAATTTAGGTCTCTGTTCTTTTTCGCTGCACTTCTGCACTAGTGCAACAAGTTAACTTATTGCTGCAGCGAAAAAGAACAGACCGTTATCGGCAGTAGTGTGAAAATTACATATTTTTTGGAGGAGCAGCGAGTAAAACTATGTTGATAAAAGGAACGCATTCGAATTAATTTATCCTATATATAAGAATTAATTTTTATCTTTACTTCACTCAGTGTTTTCAAGTGATACAAGTTTGATCGCATTGAGAGCGCTTTATGGGAAACACATGTTCAACCGAAAATGGATTTTGAATGATATAAATATTATAAAATTTATCCTGTTCAACGTTATTTTAGCTTTAAAGTACAAGATTCGTTGCCCTAATTTAATCAATCAAGTGCTTAATTCATTTGAAGTCTATAGTAATCCAGCACAGAGTTTATGATGTCATTAATTGCTTTTAGTGCAATCAAATTTGTATCACTCGAGAAAGAGAAAACGCTATTGCAAATTTGTATGATCCTAAATAGAAAAAATAATAGTAG
This sequence comes from Temnothorax nylanderi, assembly GCF_030848795.1. Lineage (NCBI taxonomy): Eukaryota > Metazoa > Arthropoda > Insecta > Hymenoptera > Formicidae > Temnothorax > Temnothorax nylanderi. Next base: position 4,691 of record NW_027249424.1, read on the forward strand.
TTAATTAGTAGTAGTTAATTTAACTATAATGTGATTATTATTATTATTATTATTATTATCATTATTATTATCATTATCAGAATAATAAATATTTTTATTATTAAACACAATAATGATTCCCACATCTCCATCTTTTAGTAAATATTTAAAACTATATTCTTTTATTGTAATAATAATAATTATTATTATAATTATTATCAGAATAATGAATTTTATCATATTTTTTATGCAAAAAAGCTGTTTCATGTTTAATCTGTATACATAGGCTACGGTCAACGTGACGCTACAAATTCTTCGAAGCATTCCTCTTCTCTTTTCTTTCAATGAAGAAAGAAGGAGAAGAAGAACGCTCCAAAGCATTTGTAGCGTCACGTTGACCGTAGCCATAGATATACACACTGTTGATAATATAAGCTAGGTAGCATACACACGTTTCAGAAATGTTTTATGAGCGTTTTACTTTAATGATAATAAAGACATTTTAGATAAAGACATTTAAAATTCCTACTTTTCACGTCTTTTGAACGTGTTTATGACGTCTTTGAGATATGCGTGAGAATGTTCTAGAAGCTTTATGCATGATATATTATTTCCATTATTTATAGTGTTTTTTATTAGAGTTTTAGCTGAATTAAATCGTAGGCCTATAGATTTTGTGGAGGGAGAATCTGAATTAGTTTCGGGGTTTAACATTGAATATTCCATCTATGACGTCTATTCTTTTTTGAAGAAATTCCTGAACAGCACAGGGATTCTCTAATGCCCGGTCTACAATGAGTTGTATCGTAAGTCGTAAGTCATAAGTGAATAGACCAATCAACGTAGAGTATTGGTAAGATGACAACTCAGCAGTCGTTCTACTGAACGCGACCGTGGTCACAACCGCGTCGTATCCCTGTCGTAAGTCGGTGTCATAAATATTGGCATTTGGCCAAATGCCAATATTTATGACACCGACTTACGACAGGGATACGATGCGGTTGTGACCACGGTCGCGTTCAGTAGAACGACTGCTGAGTTGTCATCTTACCAACACTCTACGTTGATTGGTCGATTCACTTATGACTTACGACTTACGATACAACTCATTATTGTAGACCGGGCTTTACTCTTTAAGGGTCGACAGAAGTCATTTATTACTAGAATCGTAAAATCCGTATTACGGCCAAAATAATGAGAAAATCGCACTTTAACTAGGATATTCGTAATCAGCAGCATCGCCTTCAAGCTGCTACAGAGCGATTTTTTGGAAAAATGGTCAAAATAAAATTTTTGATACCGAAATTGTCGTTAAGGAGTTAGAGAATCCCTGTGCTGGTGCACATTCGTGCAATAAGTTAAAGTGAAACAAAATATATTTGTCTCACTCTAACTTAATTGCATTACTGATGTGCACCAGTTCAGGAAGTTCTTCAAAACGGAACACACGTATAAATGTTCTTTCAATTGCCACGTTCAGCAAAACGTTTATTTTGCAACTGTTGGAAGTTTTCTAAGCTCAGATTTGTCCGATGACAAATAGATTAAGACCGGTAGGACAAAATTAATTTAAGTAAATAAGTGGATATATGTGCATAGATAAAATGATTTATTTTGTGCAATAATTAGTGCAATATAAATTTAAATGTTTCAAAAAAGGCTATTAAAGCTATTATATATATAGATAAAGCAAATTATAATTTTAAAAGGAAAAATTTAACAAATAGGTATTTTTGTTAACTGTAGAAACGTAAAAAATACGTTTCTTAAATCATGGTTTTAAAAACATTTTTGTTCAAACGTTTCTTAATGGTTCTTTACGGTTATGAAACTATGTATACGTTCAAAAAACGTATATGAAACTAATATGTACTACCTGGGTTATTTCTACTTGTAAAAATTCTGAAAACTACATAAAATGTGTGTTAATATATGTGTAAAACGTAGAATAAATCGGCCGCATAGTTTCCGAAAAAAATCGAAAAAAATAGCCTCGTTCTGGGCCCTCGAAACGAGTCACCCCTAAAATTTTCAAATTTTTCTTGTTTGTTGCGAGACAAACCTTAATAGGAGTTTCTGTTGATACTTAATTTCTATAGTATATTATATATCAAAAGAGATTGATTCAAATGTTTAGAGTATAAAATAGGCTCATGTTTAAGTGATCATTATGATAAAAAGTAGAAAAATTTTGGTAGGGATACTGGGATAGTACGTATATAGTTATAAAACCGGATTATAAGCCGCTGTGTAAACGTAGTCTATGATTAGTAATTATATTATTAACTGAACTTCAGACAATTTCAAATGATAATTGTCTCAATCACGCAATAATATTTGATAATTTGTTCTATACTCAAATTAGTCTTATAAGTGGACTTTGACATTACGGAGATATTATACAATCTCCGAGTTCCAAATATGTATCTATTGAATTTAATGGCAATTCCGCCACCTTAAGTTTTATTTATTTATTAAATACAAAACATACACATATCTATATACGATATATGTATATTTCATTAAATGCATTAGACTCTCGCCTATAACATAAATATTGTAAACATCTCTAAAGTAGCGATGCTAAAGGTTATTTTGTGCGTGTGAGTCGATATGTATGTACATAACGTATATGGAACCTATGGGGCGCGCGCACATATATCAAAGATGTAGAGAGTACTGAAGGTACAGAGAAATTTCGCGGAAAATTAAAACACATTTCTAGACTGACATCAAAAATATAGTTTGAACTAGAGGAGACTACTGCATACATATTTCGCGCTTCAAAATATATACTTGCGTAAAATTTTAGCGGAATCAGTGAGCGATTCTAAACGTAAGTTATCGAACATTAAAGGATTTACTTTGAACAAAAAATATATAATTCATACTTCCATGACAAGTTGGTTATGATAGCGGCGTTAACGAGAACGGTAATAATCGGATGTAAAACCGCCGGTCCTGAAACACAGACCACTAACGCGAAGCCGAGAAGGGTCCCGGCCCATTGTTTCGCACGAGGTCCTTCTATTTTGCGATAAAATGGGCCAATCGCTACGGAGAGCAATAACAGTAGCACGTAAACGACATCATTCCACAACATCGTTATCCGAACGTAAACGAACGGGAAGAGAATTCACTGATTTTCACTGATATGAGCACCGAATGCACCGATAATGACTATTCAAGACCGACACATACTACAAACACACAGACTCTCTCTCTCTCTCTCTCTCTCTCTCTCTCTCTCTCTCTCTCTCTCTCCCTCCCCCTCTCCCTTTCCCCCTCCCCTCTACCTCTCCACTCTCTTGGCAATTAGGAATGTTCAGTGTAAAACTCGGGGCAGATGGCGCCATGGCGTTCTGTCCTGTCATGGCGGCGTCACTAACACTAACTCAATATACATGTGTGTGTTGGTGTATCTGTGAGCACATCCGTGAGATATAAGGTCTGTTTTCTGTTGCTGCACTGCTGAACTAGTGCACTCTAGTACACTAGTTCTGTACTAGAGTGCACTAGTTCAGCAGTGCAGCAACAGAAAACAGACCTTATATCTCACGGATGTGCTCACAGATACACCAACACACACATGTATATTGAGTTAGTGTTAGTGACGCCGCCAAGACAGGACAGAACGCCATGGCGCCATCTGCCCCGAGTTTTACACTGAACATTCCTAATTGAACAGCTTGGATAAAGTCCCTATAAAGGTGAGTTCTCATGGACAGTGAAATGCAGCAGCAGCGAATTCGTATGTATTTGGCCGGAAATGAACGTCTTTTTAAAGAATCTCTATATGAAATCGTTTGTATTTCGTATGAAGACTTTTGAAGTGCAATTGAAAAGGTTTGTGAGTTAGTCGTTTAATTGTAATTAATTATTTATTTTTACACCATGCATTTAGCCGAAATAGATAAATTAATAAAAGTTTTTATATGGAATCGTTTGTATTTTGTATGAAGAGTTATGAAGTGTGATTAAAAAGGTTTGTGAGTCACCCAAATAATTTTAATTAAATATTTATAAACTCGGTAATTAGCCGAAATATAGATTTTTAGTTATTCATGTTAAAAGAAGAAGGCGCTAGTGTTTCCGAAGGTCCGTCTGCAGTCAGAATTAATATAAACGTTTTAAAAATTATTTTATACTGAAATAAATAAATATACAAGGCAAAGATGCAGAATAAAGGCCATCGCACACAAAATTGCATAGGTTGGATAAGCATTAGCATAAGACCGCTGGACCAATGAGCATCTTATGTAAATTGGTAGCTATAAGCGATAGTTGCTAATTAAGGGCCAATTCCTTTTAGTGACACAAGTCGACACAAACATCGTTCTGTCCTTCTTGGCATTCAATGAATAACAAAGACAGAACGACACTTGTGTCGACTTGTGTCACTAATAGCGTTTTTCACTGGCAGAGCTGGTGCGCACTCAGTGCACATTAAAGCCGTCGTACACAAACCAACGTAAAGTATATGTTTAATATAAACGGATTAAATCATGAAATCCTCAATATTCTTTATTGCACTATTTGGTAAAATATGTACTGGGTATTTTATCAGTCAAAATATTTGCATTTTACTTTAAATATTAGACATTAAATCAGTGTACAACGGCTTTAATGTGCACTGAGTGCGCACCAGCTCTGCCAGTGAAAAACGCTATAAAAGGAATTGGCCTTAAGGGGATCCTGCAGCCGTATGATTTACCGACATTATCGTTTTTCGATGGATCTTTTAATTGGCTTTATAGAATTGCAAAAATCTTTTACAGAATTAAAGTCCACACAAAAATCTAGGGTAACAAACGCGATTTTACATCAAAAACACCAAAAAATTAACAATATTACTTATTTGGGCACATACGCAGCTGTCACCTGACGACAATATTTGCTTAAAACAAAAATTCTGCAGTTTATACATACATAATGTTTATCATCTGCCCTTGGGAAAACATGTAGGAATAATATCGTGCAAGCAGAAGTAAGATTCAATGCGTACAAAAAAAGATCCATCGAAAAATTATTTTAGTAATGCAAATACGGATGCAGAATGACAAGAAGAGCAGCAACAGTAGTTGCCGGATCTTGCGAGATCTTGTCACTCATATATTTCCATCTTGCAGAGGACCTCCATCTCAAACGCCCTGCCACAGCCCAAGAGCGACTCAAATGTCATTACCGCTGAGAAGTACTTCTTGCCATTTGAGTTAGCATGTCAGAGCAACCGGATTGTCCATTGCGTTCCATCTTGAATTTTTTTTTCAGTCGTTTATTAGGATTGCCCTGCTTTTAAATTGAGCGCTTTTAAATGTATTATTATTAAACTACTGTTATCGATATATTATTAGTAATTTAATATTAAAGCTTGACAGAGTGACGTAAACTAATTCGCTCATAGTATTAACAAGTATTATGCGTTCAAATTCTCGAAAGCTAGCTTCTTTACTATGCTCTCTCTTTATGTCGATCGATTCGGATAAAAATCTCCGAAGTCTTTCTTTCTCTCGCGATATTTCTGATACATAATCCTAGAGTAAAACTGTACAAAAGCTCTACGAAAGTGGCGATATTTTTCACGGATCTGGTTCGAGTCTCGGCTCTTGGGGAAGGTGCGCATGTAGAAAGAGTACGCCAACACAGTTTATCCTGCTAAATGGTTATCAATTCTCTATAAGTTCTGTATTGTTTACACATAAATTATAGAATATCTAAACGTTTCTTTTTTTTCGATGTCCTGTGAAATTGTACAATAGAGTTACAAATAAAGATAAAGCCACACTTTACGTATAATCTGATTCAGTCTTTGCTAATGTTACATAATAACGTGCGAAAGAACTAACAGTTAGACTATTTAAGAGGCTATTTAAGAATTTTAATCAAGATACTGGAAGTATAAAACTGTTCAGCTAGCTTTACACAAGATATTGGTCTTCTTCTTTATGAAATCATCAAATTATGATTATGATACATTTCTACATTATCACCAGCATCGAATCTAATCTTATTTATCGTGATACTCTTGAGAAACTGTTAATCCATTGTCTTAATAAACTCGATCGCGGCGCAGAACTGTGTATTGTTCCTCTCCCTCCAATCGATTCCCATAAAAGCTGTCTACATATTGAACAGTCGATACAACGACGGCGGATTAGTCTGAAATTAAGCACACGTTAACAATCACTCTTCTTGCTAAAATCACATATTCTCTTTTCAATCGCATACCTTGATTATGACATAGACCAGCACGGGAGTCAGATCGTCGGCAGCAGGTATGCCTCTTTCCGACGCCATGGAGAGGAGATTCATGATGGTAGTCGCGCAACGAAATACACACTGCAACTTATCCCTAGGAGTCTTATACGCCAATATCACAGCCAATTCAGCCTGCGCCCATGACCAGGGGCATTCATAATGATAAACCTTTGGAATGCGTAGGTCCTTGTGATTTGGAGTTACGACCTTCGCCAACTTTTTGATGTGACCGTGAAGAAGCTGGTCCCTATATATATCTCCATCTTCATTTAGATAGAGCGCATTGTGGTATACCCGTGCCATGACGGTTCTTTCCACCACGACTCTCGCCAAATCTAACTGGTTGGTGCTCGCCGCTGAAAGTAAGAAGTAAGTTCAGACGTCTCTGATCACTCCGCTAAGATCAATTGCGAGATAAATAATTATATTCATGTACATTGCCAGATCGGATCGTTGTCCATTTCTGCGTGGACCTTCCCTAGAAAATTATCCACGAGATCCTGTTTCTCGTCAGTTAGCGTAAGCTTTTTAAACTCTTCGCAGAAACGCAGGAGGAAAGCCTCCTTTTTTTCCAAAAATACCCTCACACAAACGGATACAAGATGATTATTGATAGCATCCCGATCGCACTTAACTCGCACGCATAATCTGGAAAATATTATTATTAAACGGTTAACATCTTACATTTAAACATCTCACATTTACTTATACATTACATACAAAGATGATATTTATATATAAACAGTACCTATCTAAGTGAGCTAATGTCGACAGCAATACCTGACGACATCTGATTAAATATGCGATATAAGGAGATCGTTTTTGATAATCCTCTCGAAGTGATTTGAAGAGCTTTCTACATCTATCGTCATTAAATAGACGCACGCAACGTAAAGTTTCATGAAGATGAGCTATTAATGCCCTATCCTGCAGGTTTATAGCTTCTGCCAATTGTAGTTGTAAAAACGCAACCAGTTCGTTTTCTTTCTGCGACCAACAATGTCTCTGTAATAAAATTTTATATGCGAATATTTGAACATTAAGTAATTAAGTAATCCATAAAAAAATTACACTTTGTTGTGTACGCCATGATTGAAAAATAATACAATAAATACCTCTGAAGTATTCCATGGAATCTGTTGAAGGTCAGCAGTGCTAAGTACCATACGTAATTTTCTTTTAGCATCCGCAAAAGCATAAGAGAGTTCTACATTATTCGGATCGATTGAAAGTCTTTCGTCTTCCACCTCTTTTGTACGGGACTGATTGCTTTCGACCGAGGCTGTATCGCTAGCTGCGCTTGGCTTTCTTCTGTATTTCGCTAATATATCATCGGTAGTATCTGAAATTAATCAAAAGAACAATTTATTACTGTCTAAAACTTGCAGGAAAACTTTTCCTTTTTTTTAGCATTACTTTCCGATTTATCTTCGATTCGATTCTGTATCCGCGCTCGTGAAGAGGCCGTTGTTAGGGTTACACTCGCAATAGCGACTGGCAAACTTTTCCATTAGTCGGTCGATCTTCTGTGCCTCGCCGGGCAGCCGAAAGCCCTCCAGGAAATACCTGAGTGCGGTTACTAGATCGCGTTCGGCAAAGTTCATCTGATCGATGTAATGGTACATTACCTGTGCAAACGGTATAACAAAATTAGTCATTATCTTAATTAATTAACAATAATTATCGCGCAATAATCATAACATGATTTAGAGTTGATCAACCATGGTCGCTATTTATGTCTATAATTAGTATAGTCTATTAATTTCAATTGTTCTCTCCTCGTCACCTGGTTATGTTTATGGTCGCCCAGAAAGTCTCCAATGGCGGTCTTGTCGAGGTGCAGCCACCTGGCCACGTCCTCCGGCGAGGTACCGAGCAGTCCTTGCTCCTGCAAGTACTGCACACCCTTGCCGGGCTTCCGGCTAAAGATCTCGATACCGGCCTCCCATAACTCTTTTTGTTGTTTCTGTACTTCATACTGCTCCGGCGAGTCCGGCACCTCCTTGTTGCCAGTCAGACTGGAGTTGGCCGACGAGAGGCTACCAGCGCTGCCGTAACGCGGTAGCGAGGTCTCTGGCATCGTATCCGGTGGATCTGACAATGGTTGCTGATCCGCTGGCACGCTGTGATTCACGTAAAGATCCCGACTCCACTCCACCATGCACTTCAGAATAGACACGAGGCACTCGAGACCACGGATGCGCATGGATTTCTCCTGAAAGAGCAAGACACTAATATTACAAACAAAACTTTATATTGGTTGTCTCGAAGAACATTCTCTGTTCCAAATAATACATCTATCCTGTCATCCTCTTTCTTATAACGCACCTGATTTGGCGATGCACCTAGCTCCAGAGCTTGACGACCTTGAGCGGCTTGAGCAATCTTAGAGAGATCATTGACGAGCCTCTCGAAGAGATTCGCTGCTGAGCGATCGCAATCATAGTTAACGTAGATGTCGACGACGCTCTGGGCATCCGCACAGATCCTCGTAAGCGCATGTATGACCATCCACTTGTGCTCGAAAGAGCTGCTAGAGGTCTAGAGGATGTTCATAAAGATCTCCTTGAAGAACACCTCAATCTGCATCTTGAGGTGCATCTTAAAACGGGCGAGCAGCGCCAGGAACAGTGCTAACGACAGCTCGAACACTTCCGGCACCGAAGACACGCCATTCTTCGACAGCGCGACACACAAGTACTGTTTAATGGCGATAACAAACTTCTCGTTAAAGCGCAATATTGGACCGGCATTCTGCAAGATTCCCAGAAGTAACTGAAACGACAAGATCTTGGAAGGGAGCTCGTGCGATCTTGGATCGGGAGTGCCGTCCGGCAGCGGTTTCATAGAGAGCTTGCAGAGAGCGCGAAACACTAGGACTGCATCCTTTTGCAGCACATGGGTGAATTTCGCAGTTATCATGTTGTCATTCTCAGCAGCCGCCTCGTCACCGTTGTCCTCCGGACTGCCGTTCTCCAAACTGACTTCCTCTTCCAATGGCACCACAGATTTTACTACATCATCAAGAATACTCTTGACAATTGTTTGAGAATCAATGTTATCATTACTAGGAGCATTCTCTGGACTTAGCTCGGCTTCAGTTTCGCCGTTTGCTATGACAGAACCCTTTTGCTGATGTTCCCCATCAAGCCTCACGTTCTCTTCCTCCGCCTGAGTCTCCATTCGCGCGAAGATCACGTTGATCATCTGCGTGAGAGTCGCATCCCTTATGAAAAAGTAGTACTGGTTTTAATACTGGAAAAAGTATTGGTGAAAGTACTGGAGACATAAGTATTCAAAGTACTACTAAATTCGACCATACTGACTTCGTCAGTACTCCTTCCCAGTACTCATCCAATACTCATTCAGTACTCCCCCAGTACTCCCACCAGTACTCCCTCCAGTACTCTTTTAGTATTTATCAAATAATCGTGAGATACTAACGTATGGTACAGGCGCAGTAGGGGAGAGTAGGCACCCTTGAACCACGTTTTTTCAAATCACATTAAAAATGTGAATTTAAAAATTTTAATAACTTCATTATAATATAAATAAGACTATTCGATGTTTAATATAATAAACTTTGTTTGTAAATGATTTAAGAAGTAAATTTTCAGAAATATTTTGCGAAAATAATGATATTTCGAAATGCTGCGTTTGTCACAGTGGACCCCATGCGTGGGGTCGATTGAGCCATAGCGTAGAGTACATAGGGATTGCTTGTACTACTTTTTCGTAAGGGATGGGCTGTTATTTGATTCACCAGGTTGCGCGACGCCAAGTAAACGTTGTAAACAGTACGAATTGTTAACAGTACTGTACCCTCGTGTACCTCCACATGCTGGCTTGTCATTACAGTCAGCAAAGCTTTAATAATCTGCAGCTGCACACCCTCATCGGTCTGTGGACCGTTGAAGCAACCGCAAATTGTCTCGACAATGCGCACAATCAGCAGCTTGTTAGGCTCCGTTGAATCAGGCACATTGTCAGTGAGATGGCCATATGCGATTAACTTATGCAGGCAGTCCAGTGCTGTGTCACCACAATCCGCGGTGACTTGCTCTGACATGCTAACTCAAATGGCAAGAAGTACTTCTCAGCGGTAATGACATTTGAGTCGCTCTTGGGCTATGGCAGGGCATTTGAGATAACCTCTTCACCCTGCACAGCTGGTACATCTTTGATCTCGTTACGGAGGTCCTCTGCAAGATGGAAATATATGAGTGACAAACTTAATTAGCAACTATCGCTTATAGCTACAGGCTTATAGCCTGTATATTTATTTATTTCAGTATAAAATAATTTTTAAAACGTTTATATTAATTCTGACTGCAGACGGACCTTCGGGAACACTAGCGCCTTCTTCTTTTAACATGAATAACTAAAAATCTATATTTCGGCCAATTACCGAGTTTATAAATATTTAATTAAAATTATCTGGGTGACTCACAAACCTTTTTAATCACACTTCATAACTCTTCATACAAAATACAAACGATTCCATATAAAAACTTTTATTAATTTATCTATTTCGGCTAAATGCATGGTGTAAAAATAAATAATTAATTACATGTAAACGAATGACTCACAAACCTTTTCAATTGCACTTCAAAAGTCTTCATACGAAATACAAACGATTTCATATAGAGATTCTTTAAAAAGACGTTCATTTCCGGCTAAATACATACGAATGATTTTCTGCCGATGTTAAGGCCCGTATTCATAGCCAGTTTTATAGATGTTAGCCTTAAATTGATAGAAATAAACCTTAAGTCGTAGGCAAATAAACCAATCTTCGATTACTTTAATGTGAGATAATTTTTCGTTTTTTTTCGTTTTTAAGACTAATAATAAACCAACAAACGCTAAAATTAGACCAACAATCATCAGCAAACGATTACGCATCAATTAGGTTTTTTTTAAATTAAAAATAAAATTTTTCCGGCTAACTTAAGGCTAATTTTTCTTTTTTAATTTAAACAAAAATTAAGAACCAACAAACGTTGTAATTAGGCCAACAATCACCAACAAACGACCAACAAACGATTAAAAAAAAAAAAAATTAATAAAGTCGAAGTTGACCGGCTAACTTACGGGAGGTTGATATGACATCGAATTCATAATGCGATTTCGAATAAGTAAAAGATCTGTGTTATCAGTGTTACAACACATAAGGGAAGAATTAGAATTTGCAACAAATATCCCAGTAAACAATTTGTCAGCAAATTGTAACCAATTTGACACCAAATACGCGCAAAACTTGTCGACAAATTCGGTGCGATCTGTGTCTGCAATACGCTTGTGTTTTGCTAGCAAAGCTTGTGTACATGACTTGACACCAAATTGACGCCAAATATCGAGCAAAACAGGACAGCAAAAGTTCAACGGCAAATTTGCGCCATATTGTGAACAAGGCTTGCCAACAAAAGCTCGACAGCAAATTTGTGCCAAATTGCGAGCAAACCTTGACAAAAGAACTTGACGCCAAATTGACACCAAATACCGAGCAAAGCTTGCCAGCAATCTAACAGCAAATTGTTGACAAATTGCTATCAAAGTTTGTTGACAAAACCCGACGCCAAATTGATATCAAATATCAAACAAGATTTGAGAACAATACTTAACAGCAAATTGGCACCAAATACAGAGCAAATCTTGATGACACAGCTTGACGCCAAATTGCAGCAAGCCTTGTTACGTAGCCATTAATAAATACTAAAATATATTTTTTTAGGGAAAATTAAAAGCATTAAATTATAAAAAGCATATAATTTTTTATTGATTTACAATAAATTATTTTATACATATGTTAAAAGAAATCTTTATATTTATAAAACATTATAAGACATTTATAAAATCTAACGGTGGCAATAAAATAATTAATTATATATTAATTACAGTAAATGTTATACAATGTGAATTTACTGACATATGCAAACATTTAACTTTGTCAACAGCACATACAATATTTGTAAACACTCGAGAATCTTATATAATGCCTGGAACACATACTCCGTGCGCAGATAATGCATTGGCCGGTATAAGAAGGATTTATAGAATCTTACTGAAAACACGAGTATAATTTCTATGAAAATGCATCTAAAACAATATTCTTATAAGCCTAATACTACTAACTTTCCTTTCTTTAATCATACAATAATAACTACCGTGCATATTTAAACAACTAGTTCAAACTTGAAACACGATTTATTATTTGCAAGAATGCAAAATTGAAATAAACAAATGTTCACAATGTGCATAGTTCGTCGATTACGATGGAATAATGCAGTACTGTTGTCAGAAAGAAATAACAAAAGAATAATATACATCATTTAGGTGCAAGCAACCGAAGTGAATTTTGTAGTGTTTGATGTAATAGAAATTAATATACAGCAGAAAAAAACTGTTCAAACAAAACTTTTAAACCGTTCAAACAAAACTTTTAAACTATTCAAACAAAACTTTAAACTTTTACAGATAAAAAAATACACGATATTTCATCAACAGTTCCAAGATTATTTTGAGAAATATTTTAATCAAAGAAAGAATATGTAAAATTTTTAATATTGCAAGAATATGATAGTTATAAAACTAAAGCATTTCCCTTGTATTTTAAATTGTTTTAAATTGTTTCTATTTCAAACTAATATTACAATTTTGCCTTAATCAGATTCAAACGGCAAGTAGAATGAAACATTTTATTACATAATATTACATGTTCTTTATACTCTTATAACTCTTCTGTAAGACTATAAGAGTATAACTCTTTATACTCTTATAACTCTTCTTTATAACTCTTGTTTTCACGAAACATTTCGAATATTTTTTATTCTCATCACTATTCTCGCAGTTTTCAGAATTATCATCGTTGTCATTTGAATGAGCCTCGTTATTGTTGCCGGTGTGTCTGTTAATGTTAAATATATCTCTATAATTATCGTTATTTTCGAAATCAAAGTGTTCAGAGTACTCAAAATGATCAGAATTATTAGAAAATTCAGAATGGTGAGGAAGTTCAGAATGATGAAAAAGTTAAGAATAATGAGAAAGTTCAGATTCTTTTTGATTATGAAGAAAATCTGGTATTACGGAACTTTGGCTTTTAACGGAAGCATGTGCTTGCTGAATATGCGACTGATCGAATTCAATTAAAGAATCTGTTGAATTGAGTTCTTCTACAACTTCAACATTCACTTTCTGTCTTTTAACTTTCTTAGAAAGCTTATGAAACGTTGTTTTTTGGCATGTTCTAAAATAAACTGCAAATAAATTTAAATGTTATGTTTACATAAAATACATAGATTTCAAAATATATATTATCTTTACTTTTTAAAAACATTTATTTTTTCAGATTTTCTACTGCACAATCACTATAACAAATGGAATGTTAATGGAAAAAAATATAACTAAATTAATTAAACTAACAGTACAAAATAAACTTATAGGATGGAAGGCTGGCTGATTTTCTCGAGTTATAAAAAGGTCATCAATTTAAATTTAAAAACAAAATCTCGTTTAATTAAATAAATTTTAAATACAATTAACGTTTTACGTTTCGACTTTATATACTTAGTCTTCTTCAGAAACCTGATACATAAGAGATAATACATAAAAAATAATTAAAAAATAAAAAGAAATAAAATTGCTACAGATAAAAAGATAGAGAACAAAGCCGCATACTTTGGACTGACTTGCCAGAAATGTAGCTAAGATCTACATTATGACATAGTATAGACCTTAGCCACAATTAATGTATATACGAGTTGTCAAAAATAGAATGAAATAAGTCAAGTAATAAAATTGTTACTATTATCTATACTGTTGTTATTATTATCAAACGATATTATTTATTATTTGACAGTGTAAAATTGTAATGCATATATTAAAATTACATTAGGGCTAGAATATAAACCAGACCCACAAGAATGAGAGCAATTCCAAGATCTCAAGACGAGAATTAACCAGATCTTACAGGGCGGAATTAAGGAGTCTGGATTACTGATTGAAATCAAAGTAAGAAAAGAAAAGAAAAAAAAAGAAAAGAAAAGAGAGGGGGGCCTCTGCTTTTGTCTACGAGATCAATTCTAGGGCTAGAATATAAACCAGAGCCACAAGAATGAGAGCAATTCCAGATCTTAAGACGAGAATTAACCTTGCAGAGCCCCTTGTACTACCACGATCAATGTCGATCTTCCAATATGGCGTCCCAAATGAGAATATCGGAAGGGCCCTGCTCGCTGGACCGGACTCCTCGCCTCAATCCTCCCTCAAGCTCTCCTTTTCCTGGCGGTGAGCTCTCCTTGGGAAGTCAAATCTCGCTCGGTTGGTCTCCAGAATACGTGCCGCTTAGCTCAATCAGTTACGAAAGAAGGAAAACGTACTCGTCTCGTTCGAAGAAACGCAGCAAGAGCGGCCATGACACTGAACAAGAGCGAGGAAGGAGGTGGGGGCGCGTTGAAAGTGGCGACTCACGTGTCGCGCCATCTGAATGAAACGCCCTAAACATCGCTTGGTATTTGGCGTCAATTTGTTCTTAAGTTTTGTTACCAAAATTTGCTCAATATTTGGCATCAATTTGGCGTTAGGTTTAGTCAACAAACTTTAACAGCAATTTGGTGCCAATTTGTTATCAGGTACTACTAAGCTTTGCTCGATATTTGGTATCAATTTGGCGTCAATTGTGTACGCATGTTTTGATACGTATTTGCTAGCAGTTTGTCGACAACATTTGATAAAACAAATTTTGATGCAAATTTGTACCATTTCTGAAACCAAAATTTGTAGCAAGTATTTGGCATTATTTGTTCGAACAGATTTGGCTATCTGGGTAAGTAAGTAGAAACTATTTTATAATTGTAAATATAAATTCTAGTAAACGTAAAGGTAATACAATAATTTCTTTTTAGAAATAAAGCGATATCTCCCATGATACAATTGTTATTGACGCTTCGTGTATATGCCACTGGATCATTTCTCATATCTGCTGGAGATTTCTCAGGTGTGAGCACAACTTCAGCACATTATATCGTACACAGAGTCAGTAGAGCCATTGCTAGATTACGACCTCTTTATATTCATTTTCCAAACACGGAAGAAGAAATAAGAAAGGAACAACAACAATTCTATAAAATTGCGCGTTTCCCAAGAGTGATAGGATGTATAGATTGCACACATATCCGTGTCCAATCATTTGGTAAATTGTTGCTATATAAGATACTATTATATTATTTACATTGATTTGCCTACTATACATATAATTATTACTACATGTTCTTTTATTTTGATTATTGTAGGTGGAGAAGATGCTGAGTTATTTCGTAATAGAAAAGGATACTTTTCCATAAATACGCAAGCAACATGTAACAGCAATTTACAAATAACAGATATAGTTGCTCGTTGGCAAGGTTCTGTGCACGATAGCACAATTTTTAATAATAGTCGCTTGAGAGCAAATTTTGAGAATGCCGCATATGGTAACGGTTTTTTGTTAGGAGATTCCGCATATCCTTCGAAACGGTATCTTCTAACTCCACTGATAACGCCACAAACTGCTGCAGAACGACTCTATAATGAATCACATATTCGTACCCGCAATATAATAGAACGTCTATTTGGTGTTTGGAAAAGAATTCAAGATTTCCAATTCTAGCATTGGGAATGCGATATCACTTACAAAGAGTCATGCCTATTATTATTGCAACAGCAGTGCTTCACAATATTGCTAGACAAAATAATGACCCACAACCAGATGACGATCCAAATTTAGATTTACCATGGGATCATATGCTAGGCGAATGCAACATTAACCAGAGAATCAATAATGACGAAGTTGCTGGTGCAACAGTAAGAACAGAACTGATTCATACTTATTTTGCTAAGTATGTTTGTTTACAAATATTTTCATATAGTATATTAAAATTTTGTATTTTTAGTAGATTGTATGTGTATGTGTGTGTTCGCACGCTGATGTATGGACGTGTGTGCATAAATTATATAATTCAAAAGTTTTAACTTTACCCTATATAAATTATAATAATTCTATAAAATATCTCTATTATTATAAGAAATATATTTTTTCCAGCATTAGAGTATAATAAAGTGAGGAAACCATACATCTACCCTGAAACGTTTCACAATTAACACACATGAATGAAAGACATCTAAAAAGTCAAAGAAACTTTCTATCCTTTTGCATATGTGTGGAGTATAAACTGCATAAGGATATCGAACAGGAAATGCGAAAACCTAAAAATATATTTAGATATTTAGTGATATATTTGTCTCATTTCTGTTTTATTTTTATGTGCATATTAAGAAAATTCCAAATTTAAACAATATTGATGTTTGTAACACTTTTTTTATTTGAATAAGATACAGTTTAAAGTTACATTGCACATATTATATATTATATACGTTTTTTACTTATACATAATAAAAAGTATATTATCAAGAAAATATCTTCCTCCTCTCTGTCTCTCTCTCTAAGCACTCATGTATTATTTTATAAATACTTTGTATTACACTGAACAAAAATAATAAAACTAATATATTATTTTGCAGTAAGAACAAAACATAAATTAAACTTCTTGTAAAAAAAGAAACAGTTCTTATATATGTAACATCACTTTGTATTAGACTGATCGAACAAAAATAAAATCAATATATTATTTAGAAGTAAGAACAAAACATAAATTAAATTAACTTATTTTCACTTTTAATATATTTTATAGCTTCTTTATATCATCAGTCTTTCTGATCAGTCAGAATAAAATAAAAAGGAGTAGTAATAATCGACTCTGACTGGCAATATATGAATTTTATTATTTCACGACGTTTCGACCGTCACTTTCGGTCCTTATCAAGTGTTCTATCTCTTACAAACAATTCAGTCCTGGCATTGTGCCAACAATCCAAAAGTCAAGAAAAGTTTGCGCGTCATATGTAAAGGACGTAGTATGTGTGGGAAAAGCATGTCAGCAGCCCACGGTTGACAAAGGCACACTGATGTCAACCGTGTGCTGCTGACATGCTTTTCCCACACATACTACGTCCTTTACATATGACGCGCAAACTTTTCTTGACTTTTGGATTGTTGGCACAATGCCAGGACTGAATTGTTTGTAAGAGATAGAACACTTGATAAGGACCGAAAGTGACGGTCGAAACGTCGTGAGATAATAAAATTCATATATTGCCAGTCAGAGTCGATTATTACTACTCCTTTTTGTCTAATAAGTTTTCTAGATTTATATTGATCATTTAAAACATTGGTTTTTACTTGAAGTGGAGTACTTATTTTTCGTTTTAATATTTGTACTGCGGATGTGTTCTGTACATCTTGCTTTTCTGGTTTTTGTATATTGCTCTTCTTAAGAGAGTGTTGTTTATTATTCTCTCTCATAAACTGCAACAAAAAGGTAAATAAATACAAAGTTAAATAATGTAACGTACACTTCTATGCACATAAAAATTTTGTTCAGACTTACAACCGGGCTATTTCCGTTAACATCTGATACACTATCGTTTCCAATTATGTTATTTTCCTTATCGTAGTTTGTCATTTCATGTCCATCTGATACATTATCAAATGAATTTTGTCTCATAGCACCAGCATTTTCTTGTAAGTACTACAAATTCATATTAATTTGTATTTAATACATTTGAACAACATATATATATATATATAGTATACATTATAATATATTTTAATATTTACATCTCTTACATGTAGAACATCATCTTGATCATTGTCATCAACTGGAAGCCATTCGTCCATTTCAATAGAATCTGATAACGTCTCGCATGAATTTGTCTTTGTAGGTATCTTGCATGCATTTGTACTTTGATCTGTATAAACATCTGTATAATATATACATAAATATAATTTAAAATATTCTCAGCTTTTTCACATATATTACTAGCTAGCAAAAGTTACAATATCTTTCATTTTAATGAGCTTTAAAATAAGAAAGAATCGTAACATCCGCTTTATACTGTGCATATATTTTATACGTATATATTTTACCTTCTATAGCATCACAATCATAAGTACTTTTAATGCCTTCAACAGAAGGTTTAATAATGTCTCGTACACGTTCCATCACTACATCTGATTGGGATTCACAAGGTCCTCCACCTAGTTTTTCAATCATAACTTACTTATTACAATATACAGTATTACTTATAAACAATTATATACTTCTACAAATTATGAAATAATTACTTTGATATGTAATATCTCTATAGTTTTACACCAAAATATCAACCAACATTTTACTTACCTGTTTTATATAATTTTATCCTTTCATCAGCGAAAAATTTTCGTGTCTTTTTTTTAAGATTCTCCCAACAACTTTTGAGGACTTCCGCACTTCTAAATTCAGTTGAAGAAGATGTACTATTGTAATTATTTTCTATTATCTTCCAACACTTTTCTTTATCTTTTGAGGTTATTCCGTCAGTTCTTTTATTTTCTATTATATTTTTATACTTTAATACTATTTCTGTTAAAATTAGTTTTTCCTTTTCGGAAAAATTTTGGGCACGTTTCCGTTGCATACTTAATTTTGCTTCATTCATTTTTATTAATTATACACTTCTTCGTTTGACAATATATGATTCTCCTAATAATCCTAAACCACAGTAATCACAGTTCCGTTAGAACGATTATTGGACCAATCAACGTTCTACATTCTAATGCTTTCTGAGTTATATCAAACATGCTATAAGTTTAACTAAACGTTCCAGATAGTTTACTCGTAGAAACCAATCAATATTAAACTGAAAGTTAATTTTAACCAAAGTTTCACTAAACCGTAGTTAACCACAAGTTGGTAGAAACGGGCTAAGGTGATATATGCTGGAGCCGTCTGTATAACCGACAAAATTACCATTTTCTATGTTATCGACTATATCTGTCCTTGTATAGACAAAGATATAGACAAGGATAGCACGCTACATTGCACGCACCATACGCACGATACACATCGATATCATACTTTTATATTACGCTTCCAAAACTTGATTTGGGGGGTTTATCGATGTTTTTATTGTTGTGCAATTCAGGGGAACTTGTTTTCGCGTTTGTACCAATGGTATATCTCTTATATGAAATACATCTTGTGACGAGCTGACAGCTCACCGCAACTCGAGACGCCATATTGGGAAGAGTAGGATAAGGAAATCTGTACTTTCGTAATTTTTTCTTGTTTTTTATATAAAATCGGAGTTCCCCTAAATCATTAATGTATGTATTGCAATTCTGGAGAAGGATTTTTAATTCTGTCAAATTAATACGACGCTACGTTCCGACAAAAAATGCCGGTAAAACAGACGGCTCCAGCATCACCTTAAGTAATATCTTAAGATGTTAATACGGCTCTGTGATTGGTTAATGACATCTTAAGATTGTACTTAAGATGGTCTTAAATATAAGAACCGACTATGAATACCGGCCTAAGAGCCAAAGCACATAAAGCTGGATTCAGACAGGACGCGTCAAGCGTCAAGCGTCAAGCGTCAAGCGTCAAGCGTCAAGCGTCAAGCGTCAAGCGTCAAGCGTCAAGCGTCAAGCAGCGAGCAGCAACCCAATCAGCGAGGAAATATCAGGGTAGCGATCATGTAACTTTTTCCCTAGAGCGAAAACGTGAAAAGTGAAAAGTTTCATGTAACTATCTCTTTCTATTGGTGTTGAATAGAAAGAGATAAACTTTTCACTTTTCACGTTTCCGTCCTAGGGGAAAAGATACATGATTGATCCCCAGCGTCGAGCGTCATCGTGAAAATGTACCTTTAACCTAAAGAAGAAGAAGAAGAAGAAGAAGAAGAAGGGGGCTGTAGTCGCATTCTAATTGGTTTCGCCATTTTGTTACAAAAGATTGATTGAGCCAATGCGCGTGAGTCTACTCAGTGGCCAGACTCTTATATAGGGACTCTAGAAATTCTGTGCCTATTGCCTGTTACCAACCATTCATAAGCATTTGAATTTTTTAGGTTGTAATTAACGATTTTTTGGTTATTTCCTGTTCCTATTGCCTGTTGCCTGCTGTTGCCACCTCTATGAAGTTAGCCGGACAACTTCAACGTAACGAACTTTCATTAATTGGTATCGATTGGTGGTCGTTTGGTGGTCTTTGGTAGTCTAGTCCGATCGTTTGGTGGTTAGCCGTTTTCCTGTAAAATCAAAATAAAATTTCCGGTGTGAAGTTAGCCGGACAATTTTTTTTTTTCAACCAATTTAACTTTTTTATAGCTCATTCGACGCGGAATCGTTTGGTGGTCACGAATATCACCAGTAAAACGTTTGGTGGTCAACCGTTTTCCCAGAAAATAGAAAAAACCGTATGCGCATAATGCCGGACATATCCCCTCTGTGCCATTAATCAGGAAAGTTGTATTTGTCACCCAAATTGACTTTGATAGGGCTCATTCGACGCGGAATCGTTTGGTGGTCACGAATATCGTTATTAAAACGTTTGGTGGTCAACCGTTTTCCCAGAAAATAGGAAAAACCGTACTCTCACGCCATTGGTCGTACAACTCCGTGACGTTAGCTCGGTAATTTGATGGATAAACATTATTTATTAATCAAATTGACTTTCATACGGCTCATTCGATGCGGAATCGTTTGGTGGTCACGAATATCATTGTTAAAACGTTTGGTGGTCAATCGTTTTCCTAAAAAATAGAAATAACCGTACGCTCACGCCATTGGTCGAATGACCCCGTGACGTTAGCTCGGTAATTTGATGGATAAATATTATTTATCAATCAAATTGACTTTCATACGGCTCATTCGACGCGGAATCGTTTGGTGGTCACGAATATCGCCATTAAAACGTTTGGTGGTCAACCGTTTTCCCAGAAAATAGGAAAAACCGTACGCTCACGCCATTGGTCGTATGACTCTGTGCTATTAATCAGAAAAATTGTATTTGTCACTCAAATTGACTTTCATACTGCTCGTTTGACGCGGAATCGTTTGGTGGTCACGAATATCGTCATTAAAACGTTTGGTGGTCAATCGTTTTCCTAAAAAATAGAAATAACCGTACGCTCACGCCATTGGTCGAATGACCCCGTGACGTTAGCTCGGTAATTTGATGGATAAATATTATTTATTGACCACCAAACGTTTTAATGACGATATTCGTGACCACCAAACGATTCCGCGTCGAATGAGCCGTATAAAAGTCAATTTGATTGATAAATAATGTTTATCCATCAAATTACCGAGCTAACGTCACGGAGTCGTTCGACCAATGGCGTGAGAGTACGGTTTTTCCTATATTCTGGGAAAACGGTTGACCACCAAACGTTTTAATAACGATATTCGTGACCACCAAACGATTCCGCGTCGAACGAGCTGTATGAAAGTCAATTTGATTGATAAATAATGTTTATCCATCAAATTACCGAGCTAACGTCACGGAGTCGTACGACCAATGGCGTGAGAGTACGGTTTTTCCTATTTTCTGGGAAAACGGTTGACCACCAAACGTTTTAATAACGATATTCGTGACCACCAAACGATTCCGCGTCGAATGAGCCCTATCAAAGTCAATTTGGGTGACAAATACAACTTTCCTGATTAATGGCACAGAGGGGATATGTCCGGCATTATGCGCATACGGTTTTTTCTATTTTCTGGGAAAACGGTTGACCACCAAACGTTTTACTGGTGATATTCGTGACCACCAAACGATTCCGCGTCGAATGAGCTATAAAAAAGTTAAATTGGTTGAAAAAAAAAAATTGTCCGGCTAACTTCACACCGGAAATTTCATTTTGATTTTACAGGAAAACGGCTAACCACCAAACGATCGGACTAGACTACCAAAGACCACCAAACGACCACCAATCGATACCAATTAATGAAAGTTCGATACGTTGAAGTTGTCCGGCCAACTTCATAGAGGTGCTGTTGCCTGGCATTGTGCAAGGGGCTTAAGCTTAAGCTCGTTCATTTCGCCGGTTAAGTTAGGTTATTTTACGTTTAGTAGTATCGCGGTTCATGTGTTTCACGAATTTTGTATCACATATTTTGTATTACAAATATAATCAAATTATAATAAACGTTTGAAGTAAAAATGGAAGAACAGAGAAAACGAGTCGAAGATCATACGACGAAAATGGTCGAAGAGATTGACAAGACATATTTACGAAAAATGCAGGTACTTCTGTTGAATTTCAGGTTATATGCTGACTGATTGTAGTACGTATGTAAAATATACATTTAATTATAATGTTTTTTTTATAATTACAGAAATAAAAGTATATATGTAAACATGTAATATTATTATTATATATTATATAATTTATTAATTATAGAGAATACACAAATATCTTTAGCGACTGTAATAATTAAGATTTTATTTACATGTGTATATTGGCATATAAAGTAAGGATGTGATAATAGGTTTGTTTTTTATTGCTGCAATAGACTGCATTAAAACTTCCCTTCATCAATTTTCAAACATATACCTATTTAAATACAAAGAGTGTACACTTGTTCAGCTATAAAAAACAGACCTAATGAAAATCGTCGAATAGTACCGTAAAAAAATTAAAAATATTTTTAATAATTATTCCTAAATAAGTTTCTATAAATTTTTAAAAATCTATCCTATTAATCAGATAAGTTGTATTTAATTATAATTTAATGAGTATATCTATAAATTATGATCAAATAATGATTTATAAACATCCTTTACAAGAAGAAAAATGTCTAGAAGATTGCTTATTTAAAAAATTTGAAAATAAACTGGTCTCTTAATAATAAATTGTTATTCTTTTGAATAACAACCTTTGAATTTGATATAGAACAGATTTAATTATTCTATATATATATATATATATATTTACTAATATTTTAAAAGATGTCTATTATAATTAACAATTTTATGTATACAGAATGTTCTAGAACTCTCTCTGTCGGTGCAAATAGGAAGGTGATTCTGCATGAAAAAATAAATTAAAAATGTAGAATAAACTTTTTATATAAGGCTTTGTTTTTCAGAAAAACAATTTTGAATGGTAATTATTTAGTATAGGGGAACCAGCCCCAATGACCTTGACCTTGACATATGTTGTCAAGGACATGACCCTGAGTAACTTTTCCTTATAACTTAGCCGTCGCTCATTCTTCATTAAAAAGTTATTAACAAACAAAGTTTGAAAAATATAGCAGTTATTTTGAGTATTGAAAGGTACAAACAAATGTATGTGGAAATAGTACATGTATGAACGAAGGAAAGTTATTTAAAGCAGTGAATCGTTTATATATTGAACAGTCTTTTTGTTAAAGTAGAGAATAGTTAGCATAGAAAAGGGTAAAAATGAAGATAAGGGGAGATACCTCCAATGATCTTGACCTTGACATATGTTGTCAAGAACATGACCCTGAGTAACTTTTCCTTATAACTTAATCGTGGGTCATTGCTTATTTAAAAGTTATAAACAAAAAAAGTTTAAAAAATATACAAGTTTGTATCAGTACTAAAGGAAGTATGTTGCTGTATGTGCAATAGACAGTACACATATCAGCAAATTACTTCCCTTAGTATCGATACAAACTGTTATATTTCTCAAACTTTTTTGTTCATAACTTTTAAATAAGCAATGAGCGACGATTAAGTTATAAGGAAAAGTTACTCAGGGTCATGTCCTTGACAGCACATGTCAAGGTCAAGGTCATTGGGGCTGGTTCCCCTATACTAAATAATTACCCGTTTTATCATATATATACATAATTACGTCTTTTGTATTAAAGAACTTTACCGATTTTGGGCTATCCGGGCCTAGTCATCAATCATACATAATTTTAAATAATAATGGTAAATTAAAGAAAAAATAGTTTTAGACCTTCAAATCTCTGCCGGAAGCAGAGATTCTGACCTCCTAATGATGTTATTTTATTCGTTTGATGGCTCATCATCACAGCTGTCCAAGATGCTAAATACGTCATTGCTATGCTCAGAAGGTACCTGTATATTAAAAAAATAAAAACAACTAGTACATCCACCGCTTCATGCTCTCTCCGTCCAGGACAGATTTTATTGGTATCTTTATATGGACATCACTGACTAACTGATTCCGAAATAAATACACGCTTGCAATCACCTAATAATGATTTTTTTATTTTTATTATGTACAGGAGTAGGTAGTAATTGTTCACCAAGTACAAAATAACTCGTCTTTATTGCGTGCGAGGAAGCGGTCATGTGACCGAGTTGAGAGTTACAATATGTCTGCCGGAAAGGCTGCTTATTCTATATGGCGGGACCGGAAAATGACTATCGTGCCCTCTCGCGGTTGTACTCTTATGACTATCGTGCCCTCTCGCGGTTGTACTCTTATGGCGGCTATTCAACTTGTGAACATAACAATTTTATTGAACAGTTGAACATGACTTCCAGAATTCTAGTTTTTGTTTTTATCCTCGCCTAAAGATTTCTTTTTGCGTCCAAACCATCTCCTCATGATAACAGCGATAACAAACAATTAAATGTTAAATATTTTTCGGATGATTATATTTGTTGACGCATTTTCTTAGCTAAGTTCTTGGTTTTATATTTGGTTAAGTTAAGCAGGCATTAATTTTACTAATTCATTATATTGTCATAGTAAGAAAAATCGGAATCAGTGACACAATCAGTGATGTCCATACAACGTGATACCAATGAATAAGTTTGTTCTAGGAGAGATTCGAGCATTTCAAGCCTTCGAGTATGAAGCGGCGGATGTACTAGTTATTTCTTTTTTTTAACAAAATTTAAACAAAGGGCTTGCGAAACTAGCAAGATATTTGTGCTACATTTATTATATTCTGAACAATACAGCTAATCAATAAACAAACGTTTCGGCCATTACTGTGGCCTTCTTCAGTGTAACAAAACAATAACCTTAATACTTTTTTTTTTAATATACAGGCATCTTCTGAGCATAGCAATGACGTATTTCTCATCTTGGACAGACATCTCTGATGATGAGCTATCGAATAAATAAATAAATGACATCATTAGAAGGTCAGAACTGCTTCCGGCGGGGGTTTGAGGATCTAAAACTATTTTTTCTTTAATATTATCATTATTACCTACAAAATTATATATGATTGATGACTAGGCCCGGAACAATAGCTTAAAACCCCTTATGAAAATGGGTGAGGTTCTTTGTACGAATACTTTCCAGTATGTTTCGTGTTTTTAAGTTTTCAAAAGCTAAACTGATATTTTCTTTCAATTGTTCGACACACTCGCAATATCGTGACAATATGCAATAGATTTAATGTAACCTCACAAATGTGTGTTAAGGTTCCTGTAGTGCGATTCTGTAACTCGTTATGCTGTCGTTATGTGTTTATAACGACAGTTGCGCAGGTATACTATATAATAAAAAAGCTGCGCAACTGTCGTTATGAGCACATAACGACGCATAACAAGTTACAGAATCGCACTACTGGGCTCTTTCCCGACATCTTGTGAGATTGTGACGTCAGAAGCGAGAAATGTTGAGAATTGGCACGTTGAGAATTCTTGCATGGCATTTCCAAATAAAAAGGTATTTGCATAAAATAACACTTCAGATTACTTTAGCACACTTCGAAAATACTTAGAGGGTTAGATTAGGTCTACCTCTTTCCCTTGATATAGTTAATAAACAAATTTACCAAAATTGAGTAAAAGTTGAAACTTTGAGGCACAGTATCTCGATTTTTATACTGCAAGAGGTACTGAAATTTATACCACGCATAAAGCACACCAAAATTAATGTATATTCATTTTCAAGAAAATCTATAGAAAATCGATTTTCTCTAGTATAAGGACCGGCGAACGTCCTTAAGGAGGGTGGTTGCTTAAATCAATTTGATAAGAATTAGTTTAAATTTATGGAGGATATTCGTCTATGGGAATCTGTCGTCCATGCCAAAGTTGAAGACAATTGCTGACACAGCAAAAATGTTATCTAACTTGTAATGTAACTCTCGAAAGCATATTAAAAAACTTGCACATTGCTTCCTCATAGTTTTTAAGTGTGCAAGTTTCTACTTGCACATTGCTTCAGTTTTATTCTATATTTTTTACTTATCTTTTCATGTCATCCCTCATCCTGAATTATATCCCCTCTCCACTAGTACTATCAGTTCTGGAACATCCTGTATATAAAATATATGTATATATAATAATATATAATAATATTTCATATATATATTATTTCATATATATATATTATACATATAACAATATTTCATACAATATTTCATATACATATACGAGGTGTCCCATTTTATTTTTGACAATCAAATATCTTGATATCACATAGTTTTAGAAAAAAAAATGTTTCAGACAAAAGTTGTAAGGTGTAAAATAATCTATTTACTGATCTTATCAGTTTGATCTTGGATGACGTCATCAAGGTCAGGATAAAGTTACCTTGAATTTTTTTAATGGGACCCCCTATTTTTCATGTTATATTCTCGTATAAAAGTATCCAGGTAAAGTCATTAAAAAGTGAATGCTTTACGAGATATTTCATACTTTACTATAAAAATATTATGACAAAATTTAAAATATCTCAAGAAATTTTTAACGAAACAAAGCTTTATTATAGTGTTTTGAAAACGTCTTGACAAAGGCTACAAAAATATAACACAAAAAATAGGGAATCCCATTTAAAAAATTCAAGGTGTTCTTGTTCTGAACTTGGCGACGCCATCCAAACTGATAAGATTAGTAAATAGATCTTTTTACACCCTACAATTTTTGTCTAAAACATTTTTTTATAAAACTTATATTTTCTGAGTTATTCAGGGGTACCGATCTTTTTTCCCTATCCTATATACATATAACAGTATATAACAGTTTTGTATTATATATATAAAATTATATTTGGTTTTAGAGAGATATGCACAAGTGTGCTGCACAATGTTGTGAAAATGAAACATATAGCATACCAAAAGTACATAACTGTGTGGAGAATTGTAGTTCCTCTTTAAATAAGGCACAACAATACGTTCAAGGAGAATTTGAACGAGTACAGGTAATTAAACTTGTTGAATTTATATAATTTCTATGATCTGACTGCTTGTGTATTTTGTAACATTTTGTTTAGAAGACGTTAAAGTATGTAAAGAGGTAGATGGCTGCAAACACACATGCATACACAAACTGTCAGGATTACACAATAAAAATATATTAAATTTATAATAATATGTATTTATATACAGGGTGATTGAGGAGGAACCTGCAATATTCCGGGAGGTGATAGTATTGATGATTCTAAGCAAAAAGAGTTATATCAACATAGGTCCTATTCCTAATGGTTACCGAGATAGCCTGGTTATAACGTGAAAAGGGCACCGCATGCGTATGGAGGGATAGAAATGAAAAACAAAGACTGACAACGATGTGCATTTGTTAATAGTTAGTTAATTGTTTGTTCTATTGTCTATAATAGCCTTAGGCTGGGCGCATACTACCGACTGTACATCGACTAAACTGTTTAATCGATGTCGAGTAGCAACAACGATTTCTTATCAATTAAACAATTTAATCGAGGACTGTATTATTACAGAATGAGTGTATTCAGTTTTAACGAACACGCTTCTCGTGTTAATTGGCTTATGTATTAGAAAATATAATACGATTTTTGTCGATAATATGCGACATTATAGACAATAGAACAAACAACCAACTAACTACTAACAACTGCACGTTGTTGTCAGTCTTGTTCTCTCATTTCTCTCCCTCCATACACATGGTGCTTTTTTCACGTTATAATCGGAATATCTCGGTAACCGTTAGGAATAGTATTTATGTTGATATGCCTCTTTTTGCTTAGAATCACCAATACTATCACTTTCTGGAATATTGCAGATTCCTCCTCAATCACCCTGTACACGCACGCACGCACGCACGCACGCACACACACATATATATATAATATGTTATCATGTTTTTCATATGCATATTTGTATGATATCCAAGCTAAAGAATGCTTTAAGCAAAAAAATTTAAATATGTTTTCTTTACTTAATTTTTAAGTATACTTTAGTTTTTAAAGTATGATGTATATTTTTCAGAATCGCTTACAAAGGTGCATAATGGAATGCAATGATAATATAAAGGACAAAATGGGACCAAATCCGACTCAGAGTGAAGTAGACAGGTATAGCGAAGAATTTGAAAAGTGTGCCACTAAGTGTGTAGACTCTTATTGCGAATTACTGCCGACCTTGGAAAAAACTATGAAGAAAGTCCTCAGTAAAAATGAGTTATCGTAATATCTTTCTCAGCTGGGAAATAAATGTTAACTCTGCGTCTTACTTGTAACATCTTTAATTAAAAATGTCTTCTGGCTAGCATATTACTTTAAAAAAATGTACTATGTACAAAATAAATGCAGCAGCATTTAAATCTGTTACTTACATGTATATAAATTGTTGAAAATATTTTTTACATGATTTATTTAATAATCCCAAAAAATTTATCTAAAAAAAACCATGATTATCTTAATCCTATCTCTTTTTCTCTTTTTTATTTCTTTCCTTTTTACTGTATCTATTTACAAGTGCCTATATAAAACATAAGAAATATAGAAAAAAATCAGCCGTTTAGTTAAAATCTATATCAGCGTGTGAGAATCAATAACAAATGACAGATTGGTACGCACGTAAATGTAGGTTTTGATTTGAGTGCGTGCTATTGTACGCGATATTGTTGGCTAACTTTTATTGCTCATAACTCAAAAACAATTGTCTTGACATTTTTATATTAGAATTTACGATTTTAATTGGTCTCTAGGATAACTGGCATGCAAAAATATTATACAGTAATTTTAGGAGATCTTGTTTATAGCGTGAACTAACTCACTGTTAATCAACTAATTTATTTTCATTGTTAGCGGCTTCTAAGCGGATCCAATTTTTTTTAATTATATTGTATATAATTCGATTCATAACCCAGCAAACGCAAAAGGATTAAAAGATATTAAAATTTTTTAATACCTTTGAATCCCTTTTTTGGCGGAATTAGATGAAATTAGATGGGATTCGAAATGAGATGGTCCAATCCCATGGAATCCAAAATTCTTGGAGAAATAAAAAAAATTATTTATTTCGAAATTTTATTACTATTTTTTAACTAAATTTGTTTCTTAAGATGCAGTCTATGATTATAAATATTTCCTCGTATTTGAAAAAAACACACCTTGGTGGGATTCGAACTCGGGACCTCTGGATCGTGAGCCAACTGCCTTACGTGGTGGACTACTTCTTAATTTAATGTAAGTGTTATATATAGTCTACATATGGGATAACCAGCGCAAATATATAATTTTTCAAAAATCATCTTAAGAAACAAATTCAGTTTAAAAAGAGTAGGTAATAAAATTTTGAATTAGATATATAATATAATATTTCTTAATGTCGGGTGAATGTCAGAAACCAGTGTCGGCTCATTACGAAATTTTGTGTTCGTAAATATATTTATGAAAAAAGTATATTTATAAAGTTAAAACATCCTTATCAATTTCACTTTATTCTATGCAGAAATTCTTTTGCGCGCGCAATGGAACTAACCTCTCAATCATGCAGTGATTCAGTGCTGTACCGTGCAGCTATATCTTATGGATCTCTCAACCATAATATTTGTGCTGCAGACCACATAAGAGAGATAGCAATAATTCTTTGGTTGAGGCAACCATATACGAGGGTATTGTAACCGAATGTCACGTATCGTAAGAACTACGGTTATGAAAACTGTATAAATGAGCATATTTTAACAGCTACATTCAATGTAATATCAATTTAACTTGAATTCACATACATTTCTTTTTCAATCATAGAGAATGTTGTTGTAACAACCGTAGCAATTTTCTCCGTGTGAGATACCACATATGTGGAAGATAAGATCGCTAACAACAAGTAATCAATTTTTAGTGTCGATAGTCGAGGTTGCTTCAAAGATGGTTCTAGTAGACATTGGAGAACAAATGTATGTTTGTTCAATGCCTAATGTATTCGAGGCTGATTAATTAAAACCTTTTACTTTTAAAAATTATCTTTAATCGATAATTTTATGTAAAATTGATAATGTAATTTATTGTAAGAATGCGTATTATAATACTTAATATTATTTTTAAAAACACTATGTCTTATATGACTTTATGTGCTTGTTACTCGGAGTATCCAGATAGCACAGAGAATAAAAAAAGAATTCTTTTGTATGTCACCAATTCTGAATTCTTTTTTAGATGCAAAAAGAATTCTTCTTAGAAAAAGAATTCTTTTTGCATCTAAAAAAGAATTCAGAATTAGTGACATAAAAAAGAATTCTTTTTCGAATCTCTGTGCTATCTGGGCTAGAGGGTAGATTAGAATACAATTCTCCTCATCGAGCTCACGCTGTACGCTGAAAAACGAAAAATAATATAATTTATTTTATTGTCAACTTAATTGTATATATATTTGCAATAAAAATTGTCTAATATGATTTTTGTAAATAAAACGTTTTATTTTAATGTAACAATACCGACTGTTGAATATTTAAAAAATTTAATGTTTTACATTAGTCTGTTTATCCCAAAGTTACCAAAAATTAAACTAATACGGAACTTTTAAAATTACAATTAATTCATAAGAATGATTTTCAATTTTGTAAGTGATAGGGAATGACATATTCAATATATATTATAGACTCAAATAACGATGGGATAAAACTAGGAATTTAACGTATTATACTCGTTTTTCAATCTTAATTTGGAATAAAATGGAATTTGTTCTGTTGTAAATATCGCCGAAATTCAATGGAATTCGATATATACATATTGATTTCCAAATTTGGGATTCAATGGTATTTATTTCATTGTCGGAATAGTCGGAATTCAATGGAGTTCAACACAAACACTTTTCAATCCCTATCCTGGCATTCAATGGTATTCATTTTATTGTCAGAATAGACGGAATTCAATGGAATTCAATACGGAAATTTTTAATTCCTAGTTTGGCATTCAATGGTATTCATTTCGTTAACGGAATCAATGGTATTCAATGGAATTCATGACGAAACTTTCCAATCCCTAACCTGGCATTCAGTGGTATTTATTTCGTTACGTTTTTGTGTCGGAATTGGATGGGATTCAAAAAAGACAAATTCTTTCCAAAATAAGGAATTCCATGATATTGAAACTATTTCAATCCCTTTTTTGGACAAAATGGAATTCGGAAAGTCCTTAATTGAATTCCTGCACGGAGAAAAAGTTACGGTTGCTACAACAGAATAATAATGTTAATTTTCGCCCATCCATACAAAAGGGTTATGGAAACCATAGTACTCTGGAAGTGACCTATATGGTTGCCCTAACCTTAGTGAGGGTAGCTACTATATGGATGTTGCAACCATAATATATGGATGTTACAACCATAATGAACAAATATTCACCCGACAAAAAAAATTATTTATTTCGAAATTTTATTACTATTTTTTAACTAAATTTGTTTCTTAAGATGCATCTATGATTATAAATATTTTCTCGTATTTGAAAAAAAACACTTACCTTGGTGGGATTCGAACTCGGGACCTCTGGATCGTGAGCCAACTGCCTTACGTGGTAGACTACTTCTTAATTTAATGTAAGTGTTATATATAGTCTACATATGTCGTAATCAGCGCAAATATATAATTTTTCAAAAATCATCTTAAGAAACAAATTCAGTTTAAAAAGAGTAATAAAATTTTGAATTAGATATATGATATAATATTTCTTAATGTCGGGTGAATGTCAGAAACCAGTGTCGGCTTATTACGAAATTTTGTGTTCGTAAATATATTTATGAAAAAAGTATATTTATAAAGTTAAAACATCCTTATCAAATCCACTTTATTCTATGCAGAAATTCTTTTGCGCGCGCAATGGAACTAAACTCTCAATCATGCAGTGATTCAGTGCTGTACCGTGCAGCTATATCTTATGGATCTCTCAACCATAATACTTGTGCTGCAGACCACATAAGAGAGATAGCAATAATCCTTTGGTTGAGGCAACCATATACGAGGGTATTGTAACCGAATGTCACGTATCGTAAGAACTACGGTTATGAAAACTGTATAAATGAGCATATCTTAACAGCTACATTCAATGTAATATCAATTTAACTTGAATTCACATACATTTCTTTTTCAATCATAGAGAATGTTGTTGTAACAACCGTAGCAATTTTCTCCGTGTGGCAATCCCGTTTTAATTCTTTTCAATCTTTTTTCGTTTGCTGGGAAAGCCAACAAAGCTTCGAGAAGTTGAAAATTTTTTTAATTTTCTATATGTGAATAATGAATATAATCAAAACATTTATTGCTTGGACACATGTGCGCACATACAGACATCAGTATTTTTTTTATGGAGAAATGAAAAACATTCCTTACCTCTTTTTTACTTTGCAGAAATGTCAGGCTTATAAACATTAGCAGACACAATATAATAAACAGATGGAACGCATTAATGATTTGTATTAAACGAGAAAGTTAGTTTAGTATATAACGCGTCAATTGTAATATTATTTTTGATCGATCTCAATCGAATTATTCAATATTATTGTTATAAATGCTACAATTCTTTAATTCTTTAATTATATAGGGTGTAACAAAAAGGTCGGGACCCTGGATTATCTCGGAAAGTTGATGTTTTCGGAAGAAATGTTTTATACAAAAGTTGTAGGATACCAAGTTACCCATCATGAGGTGATATTGGTTTGACCTTGAAAGATCTTTGGAAAGTCACATCAAAGTTACATTGAGTTTTTTAAATGGGTACCCCTATTTTTTATTGTAAATTCTTGTAGCCGACGTCGAGAACTTTACAAAACAGTATAAGTAAAGTCCATTTGACCAAGAACTATTCGAGATATGCGCCGCTAAAATTTAAGTATCGCCGGGCGTTAGCGTTATTTCGAGGTTTAGGGACTCCAAACAGCGGTCGGTGACCCAGCCAGCTAAGGCAAGATCGGAAGGTGATCCAGCCAGCTAAGGCAAGATCGGAAGGTGACCCAGCCAGCTAAGGCAAGATCGGAAGGTGATCCAGCCAGCTAAGGCAAGATCGGAAGGTGACCCAGCCAGCTAAGGCAAGATCGGAAGGTGATCCAGCCAGCTAAGGCGATTTTATAATAAATGCTCGAATTGCGCACCATTTACGGTCTGACAATGAGCTAATCGATCGTAAAAGTTGGATACGGCATTCCTGATGAAGCTGTGTGAAAGATGAAAACGGTAGCGAGTCGCTCTTGTCTTTACCTTCTTCGAAGACTGCTACTCCGGTAAAGATTTATCCGGGGTCAAACAGCGAAACACAGCTTCGTAATTGCCCGCGAAAAAGATCAACAACGGACTGAAAGATCCGAAGATAAACACCGCCGACGCAATCGTTTTTTTGCCGACCGCTGTTTGGAGTCCCTAAACCTCGAAATAACGCTAACGCCCGGCGATACTTAAACTTTAGCGGCGCATATCTCGAATAGTTCTTGGTCAAATGGACTTTACTTATACTGTTTTGTAAAGTTCTCGACGTCGGCTACAAGAATTTACAATAAAAAATAGGGGTACCCATTTAAAAAACTCAATGTAACTTTGATGTGACTTTCCAAAGATCTTTCAAGGTCAAACCAATATCACCTCATGATGGGTAACTTGGTATCCTACAACTTTTGTATAAAACATTTCTTCCGAAAACATCAACTTTCCGAGATAATCCAGGGTCCCGACCTTTTTGTTACACCCTGTATAGTATACTCGCTGCATCTCACTCGGATAAATTATATCTCTTGTTTTTGAGTTACTCCGAATTTCGAGGAAGGAAATTCTCCGTCTCGTCCTTTTAGATTGTAATTCAACTGATCTGTAGATCGATGCAGATATGGCCTTTCCCTACCTTGGGTATTGATATTGCGATACCTGCGCAAACATGATCCACGTTCGCTCAGTAGCCGCCGGATCTCGGAACAAGCGTTACATAAGTAATATCTATCGAGATTTTACGTTCGGACCGTTCGGTCATGTTAGAAATTCGTTCATTATTACTCAAAACGCTTTTGCTATTTCTGTTTTAATTCTTCAATTTTTGTCTCATTGTTGCTCAACGAGTGTTGGTGTTTTAGTATTTTAACGATTTTTTTTAGTATTTGGAAAAATGGAAAAGGTAAGAATTTATTCGTAAAGATATAATGCAAAGATAAAGATATATATAAATTTCTTTTAAATTTGCGCAAAACATACGGATATATAAAAATGACGTTTATCGCAGTTTGTCATCTTTGTGATAAACATTTTCGATTCTGCTATATCTACATTAACTTTTCTATATACATACATATATAGCTCTATATTCGAAACATTTTAATTCTGCAAATTTTGCAAGGTGTCTACTATAAACTTGTCAGCAGAAATACAACAGAAAAGCCAGCAAAGATACAACAGAATTTGCTAATCAGAATATGGTGATAAATCAACTGCAGAAATCTGCCATTTTGTAATCACTTATAAATGATATGTTTTATTTAAATGGTTACGAAATGATAAATTCTATTCGGTTTCTGCAAATAATCTATCAGCAGATTTATGTCAGTAAATCTGTTGCAGAACACGAGCTTAAGGGGATGCTGGAGCCGCAGACGAACTCGATCAGCGTCGATAAAGAAGTGCTCACCGATTCTTACACATACATACAGAACGCAGGCGAACTCGATCAGCGTCGATAAAGAAGTGCTCACCGATTCTTACACATACCTACAGAGCGCCTGCTCTAGGGCTACCCGTTATACTGATCCGTATGTTTTTGTTGGCTGAATTCGGGGAGACGCGTAACATGTGCATATGAAATTTTCAAACACACTTTTCTCTTATACTAAAGCTCGCAGCTCATTTCTGCAAGCGCAGGATTCTTCTTTATTGTATTTCCGAGACAGCTGCAAGGTTTTTGTATACGTACACAGTCTAAAACTTTTATGTGCAACAAATGTTGTCATGAGTCGATCGCAGAATCGAAAATAAAACTTTAATTTTCTAATGTCTTTTCATTTTTCATACGCAAATGGTGTCTGCTGTCTTCGTTATCGTCCATACTTTAATTCTGGACAAAAAATTTTTAATTCGGTGAAATCAATTAAAAGATTAGTGTGTCTGAAAATATCGCGGTAAAACAGAGCTGTCTCCAGCATCCCCTTAAGTGGATGCGATTGATGTCGATCTGTCACAATATTGTGCTAGAATCTATATACCAGCAAACAAGCGTATTATTAACATTTTGTTTATTGAGTCGTTTTCATTAAAAGAAATATCTTTAAAATTTTCAAAAGATATGTGTGATAACGATCAGGACACCTTGTAAGATAAAAAAAACCAATTGACAACATCAAATTCAATCGATGAAAACACTAACACATTAGTGATGTGCACTATGTGTTATATAATGTATATTAAAACCGTTATACATTGATCTAATCAGTGTGTAAAGTAAAATGCAATGCAAATATCTCAAATAATAAAATACATATTTTTCCAAATAGCATATTAGTGTATTGAGGATTTCGCGGTTTGACCGCGGTTTATGTATTTATATTACACATTTTTTTACGTCGAGTTGTGTGCAATGATTTTAATGTGCAAAAATTCCAACCAAATTCGCTAATAGATGATTTAGCATTTCTAATTCCTCAGATAGCCAAATCTACCGAGAACAGATTTTGAGAGTATCTGCTGCAAACTTTATCGATATAATACCAGCAGAAATTTCTAATTAATTAATTATTATATAATATATATTAATTATTATATATTATTATAACAGAATTTGTTAATAGTGTTAACCGAATATGGTAGATTGACTTCAGAAACTGACAATGAGCAAAATCTGCATTTCGTAACCATTTAAATGACATTCCATTTAAATATGAAACAAAATGACAATTCTGATCGGTTTCTGTCGACAATTTGCTGTCAGATTATATCAGCAGGCTTTGCCGACAAAACACGAGTTTAATGCGGACACACAGATCCACGAGCACCATTATAGCGGAAAGCGAGGAGGACGCGCCCCTCCAATATACATGCAAATATATGATAATTTCGAGTAAATTAAAGTAATGTTTACATGTGTAATGTGAAAATCCTAACAAGTTAAACTTTAAATTATACTCTTTTTATTTTTTATTTATGTATTTATTTAATTTATGTTTTTTTAGCTTTCCAAAGTCTCCCCAAAAATTATAGCTAACAGCGTCAGTGAACAGATTATACCAGATCTGGGCACGTATTATGGAACTTTTCGGAATAGATTCCGATCGGAATTGTTTAGTTATTTCCTGGATTTCTATTGTGTTTTCTAGGGTAAACGGAATAATTCCGATCGGAATCCATTTCAAGAAGTTCCATAATACGTGCCCTAGCTGTTGCGATATCTGAGTAAATCTGCTGCCAATCTGTTGTTGTACTGCGAGCAGTTTGCTTACTGTTCGCATCGAGCCGCTCGGATCGATGTATAAATAATATACTTTTTATACATTTTTTATGTGGTTTACTATTTAACGACTTTCTAATAAAACATACCTATTTTTCCACAAGTGCAGCAATTATTTTGTGCATAAAAGTCATCGTACAAGTATTACATTTTATTACATGTTTTTAATTTTTCAAAAAAGATTATTTTTATATTTAAAATTGGAAAAAACTTATTTAAAATTTTTTAAAGATTTCTGAAATTTTCAAAAATAATATAAGATTTCATATTTTAAATAGTTCTATGTGTAATTCTTTTTTAAAGATTATATACACACGCACGAAGACACTATTTGTAGTGTAAACATTTTGTTTATTTAACTTGAAAGGATATAGAAATGTTTAATTATAATTATTAATTTAGTTTAATTATTTTATATATTTAAATTAATAATTCTTATCATTTATAATATTTTCACAAATTTACATTAAAATTTGTGAATGCAAATCAATCTTTCCTCACTCGTCAAAACATATTTGTGAAAATCATTTGAAATCGGAGAATAATGATTATGAGATTAAGACGTAACATCTATCTTTCCTTTCACTCGTGTGACGTTTACAAAATCCGTGCCACATATAATACATATCATAAGAAACCTATCAATATATAGTTGTGACTATACAAGTATTTATGGTTTTCATGCATCGTCTAACGTCTGACACATCAAACCAAATTTGTTTTTTTTTAAGTTTCCGATTTCTTATGTCTCACACAGACACACAATCATATTTTGATGTCAAAAAGAATAATCATATAAACTCTTTTCATGTATTTAATTATGGATAATAAATCAGTCTTTTTCTTATATTATTACTCGTTCTTGGGTATAGATTTACGAAATGTTCTGGATGCGCGCTCTCTCTCTCTCTCTCTCTCTCTCTCTCTCTCTCTCTCTCTCTCTCTCTCTCTCTCTCTCTCTCTCTCTCTCTCTCTCTCTCTCTCTCTCTCTCTCTCTCTCTCTCTCTCCTCTCTCTCTCTCTCTCCTCTCTCTCTCTCTCTCTCTCTCTCTCTCTCTCTCTCTCTCTCTCTCTCTCTCTCTCTCTCTCTCTCCCTCTCCCTCCCTCCCCTCTCTCCTCTCCCCCCTCTCTCTCCCCTCTCTCCTCTCCCCCCCCCTCTCTCTCTCCCTCACCTTTCTTTTCAATTCGTAAATTATCAAATAGTTGTAAAACACTTTAAAATCAGTTATAAAAGTTCTATTTTCACATTACAACATCCATGAAAAAAAGAGAAACACACCTTTTATTTGTTACATACAAAAGCCTTTAATATCTTCCCCTTTTGAGATAGATATTTTTTAATCAGATATATGTTATGTCTTTATATTTACATCATGAATCAGAGTTATCTGACAGTTTGACATCTTCAAATGTTTCATACAATTATAAAAGATTAAAAGAACGTAAGATTAAAATGATTAAAAAGTATGGAAAAGAACTGATTTCAATGCTATTTTAATATTGTATTATATATAGTATAGAAATTTCTTTTAACTTTTAACATCATAGTACAGTGGTTGCAATATACCTATATAAGTGATTAGAAACCTCTCTTATTATGGCGTACTGAATTCTGTTTGTCACCTGTATTCGTAATTACTTTTAGAGATCTCATAAAATGATACGTACTATTACATGATGAATGATGTGAGACCTTCACGCATTCTAGACGCGATTATTACAGTACGTATACAATAGAGGATTATTTGTGTCAAAGATGTAGGATAAAACTTTCAGCGTCGGAAAAGATATAAAAGTTGAAATTTATTTGTTGTGATTTGCATAGTTTCGACATTAATTATGTAATTAATATAATATACTATTTCTATATATATCCGTGTGTAACGTTATAAAGAGAAAGTAAATCAACGATTCATGGTTATCTAACTAGAATTTAATAACGTGATTTAACCATAAAGATAATTTGATGCTTATATTTATTTACATTTATTTTATGTATACATTCATTTATACATGTTAGAATTTACACTCTATATCAAATTTTGGTTTATATTTTAATGCCTTTTACATGCGCATATTTAATATGTTTGATATTGAATACAAATTCAATAATAATATACGTAGTATATACTATATTATACAGATTACGTAATCTGTAAGATTTTCAGCTTTACTAAAATTTCAGATTTAAATCTCGAAGTTTCAAGTGATCTAATGTTAGGAATAAACGGTGCCAGACTAGAGTCAAGCTCAACAGGATCTTCTTTCCCCGCTAATTTTTCCAAGCCCGTTCCCTTGGCAGTGGTTTCGCTAGATAGTAGATAGGGACAGTGGGAATCTCGTTAATTCATTCATGCACGTCACTAATTAGATGACGAGGCATTTGGCTACCTTAAGAGAGTCATTATATATACAGGGTATCCCAATTTAACTTTCGCACTGTAGTATCTCGGGAACCAATGATTTTATTGAGAAATGTTTCAGAAAGTTGTACCTATGGTTTGGAGGGGATCATCAAATAAGTTAACTAAATTTAGGGTCCGGCGCGCACTTTGGACCCAATAAGACCCAACTTGATTTTAATAAAAACCCCAATTTTTTATTGTACCATCTTCTTCTACTAATTAATTTGAACAACTTTTGTCTGAAACATTTTTCAATAAAATCATCGATTTCCGAGATATTACGGCGATGCGAAAGTTAAAATGGGACACCATGTATATATGTATATATTGTTGCGCTCCGTCGGCTTTCGCACACACTCTCCCGCACTCCCGCAGGTTTACGAAACGTCCGCTCGAGTTTCAGTCAGAAGGAAATCTGACAGCCGGGTCGAATCAACAACACATAGCAACGCCCGTTGCTAAAGACGCTCCGCGACGAAAGATACCGGGCGACGTTCACAGCGCGGGTGCAACAATATATATATATTTTTTTTGGAAGTCAAATCAACGTTAATGTATGATAAACAAAGTAAATATATTATACATATTCGTTAATAATATAAGAATATAAAAGTTTAAGAAATTATAAAACTAATGAGAATATTTATCCATGTTCGAGAGCACGCGGTAGCGCGATGTAGCGCGAGGCAACGAGACGACCACAAAAAACAGCAAGCACAGAAATTCAAAAAAAGCGAAATATATTTACAGTGTCAATATGTACAGTGTTTTACAGCGAGTCCTTTTCAGGCGACAAGCCGTGAGCGGTAGCGCGCACAGAGATTAGCACGGCAAAGGCGGCGAGATGTTGCAAGCGCGAAAGCGAAAGCAAGTGCGGAAAAGCGGTGTAACGCGGTGTGCGGTAGTATACGGATACTAGGCGATATCGGCGAGCGAAATCGATTCCGCGGCGCAGCGGCGATCCCTTTATCACCTCCGAGGCGGAACTCCCTCCAGGCTCGTTACAAATAATTTCGGGAAGGTGATTGGCCATCGGTGGCCCACGTCATCGCGCTTACGTCACGGTTTCGGTTGAAGATCCGACGTGCTCGTTACATGTTTTCGATTGCTATGTTTACAGCATGGATCTTTCCTTTGTGCCAGAGCGGTTACTTGACTTTGTTTGCGCGACTGGTTGACCGTGGCAGCGTTATTGTAATGTTCGCGACTGTTCTGGAAGGCGAATAAGGGAAAGATCCATGCTATACTTGATACGATATCTTTATGCGATTGCTTTAATGATTTCTTCAATGCGACTTCACTTTACATTTTAACGAAAGCGTGTTTGCGCTGACACGCGATTGTCATGATCTCGAATAATCCACATTCTCAATCACAAAGTTGCAAGGTTTGAGAAATCTCTAGTATTCGCCGTGTGATTACGTAAAATTTCAAGCATTATGCTATTCTGGCGCGATGCTAATAATGAATAAACGATGTTCAAACATGATGAAATTCTAGATGACGATGTTTTTCGTCCAATTGCGAGCGAAAGTGACGAGTGTACTTTCAAGTACCGTATAGACATAGACAGATGATGTTGGGTTATGATTGATGGCTACATTTTACTTGCATTATATAGTTTAGAATTAGTGATCCTTCGATAGATGTACAATTAAAATAAGAATTTAAAACTTGAGCCCTACATTGTTCGAACCTTTCAAACTACCGAAGCCTGAAGACATATTTAAATAATTCACCTCCCATAAAATTTTTTATATAAAAATATATATAATTAATATGTCTATATGTAGTAAATATGGTCGGCAAGAGAGGGCGCGAGTCGAGAAGGCCCTGGATGGTAGGAAGAGAGGGAAGTCGTGTGGCAGAGCCCGTGGAGAAAGCACGTACGCGGTGAGCTCGGCGCGAGATATTACGGAAGATACTTACGATTACGAATAACGACTTACGATACATTTGCGAGTTGTGTGTGTGAGTGCGGAATATTTATTTCTGCCAAAGAGCTTCTCTGAAGCTCATGTACTCAAATATACTTCATATACATTAAGTGAGTGAGAGTTATTAATTTCCCTGCCTATGCATCAGGCACCCGCATTAACATTATAGGGACGAGACGACTGTCCCTTACTACATTTCAGAAGTGGGATTAGTGACCAAAGATCGCGAGCCTCGTGTGCCTGATTGTGCTACGTAGAAGAAACGGGTCCGGTCAAGATGGATGCCCGTGAATTTTCTATCGCGGCTCTTAGGGAGATGTGCAAGTGGAAGGGCCTGCCCTTGAAAGGAAATAAGGCGGATCTTATTAAGAAGCTCGACAGACATGACGCCAGCGGGTCTTGGAGGGAGGAAATCAAGCGTCTCGGGACCGACGTCGATGTAGGAACAGTAGGATCCGGCGAGCTAGCGAATTCATCATGGCGGGATAATGAGCGGGAAGACGACCGCCAAGCTGCGCAAGATGATGTGCGCGGTGAGATGGATCGGTCTATCCCACCCATACGTTTGCAAGAGCCCCTGATCGGTATGGAGGATTCCGGCGGTGCCGACACTACCGACCGACCACGTACCGAGAGAGAGCTGTCTCCGTCTCATCAGTGGAGAAGAGAGCAGGAGCTATTACGACGCGAATTAGACATTACCAGGCGAAAGAGAGATATGGCAATGCAGTCATCGGCGACATCGAGAGTAAACAATAACTTATGGTCGAATTTCAGACAGCCGATTAGCGCCATAAGCGAGTTAGTAAGTGAGTTCGCGCTTTCGACCGATGGGTGAGGCAATTTAACCTTGTGCGGCAGACGTATTCGTTAGATGACAATGCTGCGCGAGTGCTGATTGGTTTAAAGGTTAAGGATCCAAGCGCTGAAGTGGTTCCATTCCAGACCGGAGCATCTAGAGACTCCAATCGAAAATTTATTAGAGCAGATGCGTAACTTATTCGATGTCCGGCCGGCTAAAGTTGAGTTGCGGCGACAGTTCGAGAAGAGAGAATGGAAGAGCGACGAAACGTTCGGCACATACTTTTACGACAAAGTGATTCTGGCAGGACGAGTACCGGTGAATGAAGACGAGCTGGTAGATTATTTAATCGACGGGATTCCTGACAGATTTCTTCAAAATCAAGCCCGAATGCAGCGGTTCGTGAGGAAAGATATGCTGTTGAGAGCGTTCGAGAATATTAAGTTGCGGCCTGAAAATAAAGGGAAGCACGGACGTGATAGCAATGTTGTTGCATCCGACAAGTCGAAACAAGGAAAACCAGGAGTTCCACAGAAGAACGAGAATAAAGCAGAGGGAACGCGGTGTTACAACTGCAATCAGACGGGTCATCGGATGAAGGAGTGTACCAAGCCAAAGAGAGATCAAGGTTCCTGTTACGAGTGTGGAGTTCAAGGGCACGGTATGCGAGACTGCCCGCAGAGACAGAAGAAGACGACCCCGACGACGGAGCCGGAGCCGAAACAGAGTACGCCGTAAGTAACAAGTGTCACCGATCAGTTTGTCGCGGATAACGAATATCTAAAGTTTGTCGATTTCGAAAGAATTGGTGGCGCGACTAATTATCATTTCCGTTTAGATACTCAGTTAGATACCGCGAGTCCGATTAGCCTGATTAAAGAAAAGTTTGTTCCGCGTGATTGGGTTGAGAAAATAGCGTGTGAACGATATGAAGGAATTAACGGTTCGACGGTAGAAATCGTAGGCGTTGCTAAATTAAAAATTGCATGCGAAGAAGCGACAGCCGAGGACGTAATTTTAAGAGTCGTTACAGATGGCACGATGAAACATAGCGCTCTCTTAGGTAGGGACGCTTTAAAGGTATTAGGGTTAGGTTTAGCGAAACTTCCGGACGGAAAGGAATCAGTGTTGGAAAATGAAATCCTGAATGTGGAGCCGAGCATATTTAGCGGCGGCGAAATAGACAAGTTAGATATTAATCCGGAGTTACCATCTGAAGTACGAGATAGGGTTAAGGAAACTGTCCGAACGACTTATTTGAAAGCGAAACGACCCGAAGTTCCAAAGATTAAAACTAAGTTTAAGATTAAGGTTAAAACCGAGCAACCATTCCATTTTACTCCAAACAGATTATCTTATGATGAAAAGAATAAATTACGTGAGATTATTGATAAATTGTTGAAAAACGGAGTAATTCGTCCGTCAAATTCTGAATATGCTTCTAGGATTGTTTTAGTGAGAAAACGGGATGGCAGTTTGCGTTTATGTATTAATTACACAGCCCCACAAAAAAAATTTTTTTTCTGTCCGGCGGACCGGACTAGTAAATTCTTACGTATTTTGGGTCGCTGAATCCGAATCCGAGGTCAGAATTCAAAAGTTGGTTCGTGTTTTTTTTCTAATCTCAAAAAACATACTTTTTTAGTACATTAGCCGTAATGAAAAAGCGCGAGCTAGTTTCGAAATTCTGACCGTGGATTCGGATTCAAAAGCTTGAATTACATAACAATTGACTAGATTTTTTAATAAAAAATGGCAGATCCAATATGGCGGACCCAATATGGCGGATGTTTTTTCAAATTGATCCGATTCGCTTGAAACTTGGTACTCGGGGGTTTTTGTGGTCGCTGAGTACGAATCTGATGTCAGTTTTCCAAAATTCAAAATGGCAGATCCAGTATACCCGATGAGTTTTTGAAAATTGACCAGATTCGCCTAAAATTTGTTACTTGAGGGTTTTTGGGGTCGCTGAATACGAATCTGACGTCAGATCATAACATAATCACACTGAAAATGCAGTTTTTCCCACATGACTCTGAGAAAGTACAAATCTTATATATTTGACGTCCAAGACCACAATAGTCAAAGTATATCCATGACTTGATCCTTCTGCAACCAGGGTACCTCCACGTGGTGACGGTGGGCAACGGATTTATTCCGGCGTTATAGATACGTATCTAACCCAGGAATTTCGCCTTTTTAGGGTTTTCAACCTAATACCTGCGACTGGTCTGATTACGTCTGCATTTTCAGTGTGATTATGTTATGATCTGACGTCAGATTCGTATTCAGCGACCCCAAAAACCCTCGAGTAACAAATTTTAGGCGAATCTGGTCAATTTTCAAAAACTCATCGGGTATACTGGATCTGCCATTTTGAATTTTGGAAAACTGACATCAGATTCGTACTCAGC
This sequence comes from Temnothorax nylanderi, assembly GCF_030848795.1. NCBI lineage: Eukaryota > Metazoa > Arthropoda > Insecta > Hymenoptera > Formicidae > Temnothorax > Temnothorax nylanderi. The sequence goes on from NW_027249424.1 coordinate 48,983, forward strand.
GACCACAAAAACCCCCGAGTACCAAGTTTCAAGCGAATCGGATCAATTTGAAAAAACATCCGCCATATTGGGTCCGCCATATTGGATCTGCCATTTTTTATTAAAAAATCTAGTCAATTGTTATGTAATTCAAGCTTTTGAATCCGAATCCACGGTCAGAATTTCGAAACTAGCTCGCGCTTTTTCATTACGGCTCAAAATGTACTAAAAAAGTATGTTTTTTGAGATTAGAAAAAAAACACGAACCAACTTTTAAATTCTGACCTCGGATTCGGATTCAGCGACCCAAAATACGTAAGAATTTACTAGTCCGGTCCGCCGGACAGAAAAAAATTTTTTTTGTGGGGCTGTGTAATTGGTCACTCAGGAACATGCAAATAAATTGCCAGTTCGATTGCTCGGGGGAATTAAGTCGCCAGGCTTAATTATAAATAATTAAAAATAATTATTTTCAAGTCATAGTATAAAAGCTGGGTTTTTTTTAGTAACAAGTATAGGGCTAACACATGTCACCAAAAAAAAAGCCAAGTAAAAATTTTGGTGGCAACATCTCTAAAAAAATTATTGAAAATGCACAAAGCCGGCGCGCGACGGAGGGGTCTGACGATGGCCTCAATTGTTTTTAGCGTCCATGAGTTTTTAAAAACGTGTATTTTAACTATTATGAAAAGATTGATAAACAATAAATAGTGTGTGAAAAAAAAATGGCTTTGCTGGCGCAGCGTTGCGTTATTTGTGAAGATAGTGGTGGTGGTCCAATTATCTTCTTTTCTGAAGAAACATTGTTGAAGTGTCGAATTGTTTTGAAGTCAAGAATTACACATTGTGCATTTTCAATAATTTTTTTAGAGATGTTGCCACCAAAATTTTTACTTGGCTTTTTTTTGGTGGCATGTGTTAGCACTATACTTGTTACTTAAAAAACCCCAGCTTTTATACTATGACTTGAAAATAATTATTTTTAATTATTTATAATTAAGCCTGGCGACTTAATTCCCCCGAGCAATCGAACTGGCAATTTATTTGCATGTTCCTGAGTGACCAATTATCAATATCCGATAAAAATTAAGACTTACACTATGACTTGAAAATCCGTTTTTTTTCTCACCTGCGTACTTTTAAACCCCCCAGGTACGGCCAGCCAGATGTTCGGATTATCGAAGGAGAGTCGTCCACGCAGGTTAAAACGGAAAATCGTATATTACAAAATCACTTGGCCAAAAGTGTCGTCAGCTCTCCGACTAGTATTATTATTGATGAAAAATATTACTTTTATACAGTATAACGGAAAATAATAAAGATACATTAATTAAAAGTAGAAAACGCGGTAAAGTAAAAGGAAAATATCCTCCTAAATTAAGAATTTTCGCATTGACTTTATATTTCAATAGTCCAAAAGCGTATTCCTATGTTCGAAATATATATAATAAGAGCGATATTCTCTCTCATAGTCAGATCTTATATATAAGATCGTCGTAAGTTCATCTTTGTCTACAATGCGAATCGTAAGTCATAAGTCGTAAGAAATTGACCAATTACAGTCGAATTTGAGGAGAATAATCGACTGTGATTGGTCAGTTTCTTACGACTTACGACTCGCATTGTAGACCCCGCATTACTCTCGCCGTGTTCAGATATATCGCGCGTTAACACTTTTAAAGTCTAATCTAAAAATTGTACTAACGAAACTTTGGAAAACAATCATGCAAATATAATCTAAAAGGTTGTAAGTGAAAAGTCAGAAAGTTTCAGAATCAACTTTTATGCCACACTGTAATTAAAAAAATAAAACATAAATTGAGAGTTCGCCTCATACGAGGGCAATGGAGGATTAATAAAAACCTTTTCAAATTGTTAAATAAATAATACAAATAAAATAATGTCAACTATAGTCATAAAATAATGTCAACCCAAAACAATTTTGCAGTAACACATATATGTCGGCAAATTAGTCAAACAGATTTGATCAAACATGTCAACAGACTGACATCAATTATGTCAGCATTCAGCTTACCTATGTTCTGCCAGCAGAGTCTGATAACATAATCAAATAGCAGATTGATAGCAGAACCTAGACGATTCCTGCAGGCTCTGCTCAATTTCTGCCGTCAATTTACTGTCTGATTATATTATTAGCAGACTCTGTTGTGCTTCTGTTGGCGTTCTGCCAACATCATGTAGTATATCAAAACCGATATCAAATCTGTAGTCTTTTTGCCGACAAAATTTGTAGCAGATACTTGGCAATATTATTTGGTTTCGACAGACTTGGCTGTCTGGGTAGTATACTATTTCTAAACACTTATAATTTATATTTCTTGTTAACTCAATAATAATGTAAAAAATAAATTTAATTGAGTTTTGTGATAAATCTAAGTACTTGCGAAAACACCGCATGTTCGTTAAAAATACTGACCAAAATTTGAGTAATTTTTTACAATAATGAATAATTACGAATCTTAAAAATGTACTTTATATTAATTGGAGTTACATATTTTAATCGGCCTGAAGCTGTTAAATATATTTTTTAATTATCATTTATAAGTACAATTATTAGCTGCCTTATATACTTAAATTAAACTATCAAATAATTTTAAAATTATATATAGAATTCTCTTTAATATATTGAACTCTCTCTATTCAAATAATTTTAGTTTCTTTGATACAATAATGTCAATAATGTAAAACCTTATTCTGTTATTATTGACTAGATACAACAATACATATCTAGAGAAAATCATTATGATATTGTATAGAAGATATAATATATTAATAGGCACATGTGTTCTTCCTGCGAAGATACACATAGGCTGACATAGTTATTTTTGTTATCGTAATCCTAACAAAGTTTGTTTTAGCTAAAATTAAAATAAATTGAGATTGAACAGCTTGAATTGTTCCATTATTTTTAAGACAAGGAAAGTTAGTGAAGTGTTATAAGTTATTTTATCCGTGTTGCGTTAGGACAGGCCCCGGCTATTCTATTAATGAATGATAAGAGCAAAGAGAAGATTTTGTTTATAACTTGTATGGAGTAAATGGAAGTTTTAATCGATCCCCTTAGGGTTACAATTCTCATCCATTACTACCCTTCTCCTAGCTCTCACTTAACCTTTGGGACCAACGGCTTAACGTCTCTTTCCGAAAGACGGAGCCCAGTTTGCTCCGCACAAGAGCCTATCTTGCACGGAGGGCGCAGCTTTCGGAAAAAACATTCCATGTTTACATGGCTCTAGTAGACTCGAACCTGGTTCTTCAGATTACGAGTCTGGCGCTCTACCACTAGACCACACTGCCGCCTTGTTTATAACTTGTATTCTTATTCACGGATTAACAGATAGCTGTAAATCTTGATCAACTGTCATAAAGTTCATTTTCGCTGGAAATGTAGGATATGCATTGAGTTATATTTAATAATAAAAGGCGGTAAAGAAGAGAGTTTAGGAATATCTGACTACACTATCGAACACGTGCGGTGGTATGCAAAAATAAATAAATATATATCAATACGTAGTGCAAAAAAAGTTCATCTGACTCTCTCTTTTTACCTCTAACATAATAATTATCTGACAATAAATGCGAATTAGGGACTGTAATGCGTGCTTGTTCTTTGGAATTTAGCTTACCATCAAATTTTAAGTACTCTATATATAGCTATAATTAACAATCTATTCTTAATCACAAACAAAAATTTGATGACGATGGAATCTTAACATAAGCAATTGTACTTCTTCTCAAACAAGTAACAAATCAGCTTTTACATTAAAGAATTGGCCCGTTCAGAGCAAAACAATTTTTTCCTTCACTATGCTGGTAATATAACTGATTAATATTTAATTTATCTCCAGTCCATATTGATTTGTCACGCCAGTTAATTGTTATTGCTTGAGTAATGATATAATCAGCGATTTCAAATTCATCTCGCTATCTTGAAGACTATTATAATACGAATGTGTAATATTAACTTGTATTTGTAAATATTAAAGCGCCTTAGAGCGTATCCAAAATATTTATATTTGAAACTATGCTTTTGATACTACATGTAAGAAAGATTCATTACGATATCAGGGCATAAAAGTAGTTCCCACTTTGTATTAAAATAGCCTCATGTAACACTTAATTCAACAATTTTCAAGAGAGAGAGAGAAAACAGATATGATTCTAACAGACTAGGGATCATAATTATATGTATAACTTTTTTGTTTTTCTCTCCCCCTCTCTCGTGTTTTCCGCGAATAATAAATTTTTTAAAATATAATAATTAGATTACCTATTAATTGAATTATTACATCTGCACTGTTCTGCTGTGGCGGCATTGAAATATACTCGCGATGTAATATGCGGTAAAGATCCAAGAAGATTAGCACCACGCAAATTTCCAGCGAAACCACTTCTTCCTAAGAAACTGTGAGCGCACTTATAAAGACGTGTTTGCAGAATCAGTATATCATCGAGGTCCTGTTCACTGTAACGTAATCATATCACATTTTAATTTACTATTAAATCAAATTAAATTCCTGGTTCGCATAATTTTTCCGCATTCTATTCTGCATCTTAAGGGGATCCTATAGTGGAGGCCGAACTTCCTCGACGTCGGTAATGTCAACATTTCTAATCCTGTTTTCTATGTTATATATCTATATCTGTCCTTGTCTAACGAGAGGCATCTGTCCTTGTTCGATTGCTGCGCCATCTCTCGCTACACGCAATACTGTTTATCCTATCAACCTGAATGTGCTTTTGCTTAATAAGACTTCATTAGAAAAAATCTTTTTTTCTAGGCGTTGAATCTTATAGTTCTATTTACACAATATCCCAAGCAGCAGACAATGTTTTTTAAATGTTTTTTAAATATTTATTTTTTATTAATTATACATTGTACAATTTATTGTAAAAATAATATTTATTTAATGTTTATTAAATATTTATTTTACATTGATTATTTATTTGAAATAGTGATTTAGAGAAAATATTTATTTAACGTTTATTTGACGTTTATTTAATATTCCTTTTACATTAATAATTTATTTGCAATAATGATTTAAAAAAACATTTATTTAACATTTATTCGACATTAATTTAATATTTATTTTACATTAATTATTTATTTGCAATAACAATATGAAAAAAATATTTATTTAATATTTATTTAATATTTATATTTAATATTTACTTCAAATATTATTTTATATTAATTATTTAATTGTAAGAGATGTTTCAATCAAATTTTTCTGTTGTCGTTTTGCTTTATAAATTATGTGCCGTTCCGTAAAAAATTTCCGCGTCATAGGACCCATAAGATTTTTTAACACTTTAAAGATATGTTGTAGACAATTACAGGTAAGAAGGAAGCGTCAGAGTCAGAGGATCGTCACTTGTCCATTCGATCATCAAAGTCAAGCAACGTGGGCGCGGTACCATACTCGGATGGGTGACCGGTTTGAGAGAGCAGTTTTTTCAGATGGGCGCGCGGTTGTACGCACACCCAATATATAAAAAAACAGTTAGGAAAGCGGTTTTTAGATAAAGAAAAAGAACGTTCTTTAAACGTTTCTTTGTCGAAAAAGTTGTTAAAATAAGCGTTCTTAATAAAAAAATGTTTAATGTTAATAGAACATTTATTTAATGTTAAAAAAACATTTTTTAAAGTTAACAAACGTTTATTTAATATTAAAAACACATTTTTTAATGTTAAAAAAACGTTTTTTACAATATTAAAATAAATATTTTTTTAATAAGAAAAAAAGAATCTATCCCATTAATTTAAACGTTTTTCAAATATTTTTTTTTCATTACTAAAAATGTTTTTAAAAACGTTTAAAAAATATTTTTTTGCTACTTGGGATTGTTTCTACATGTTGTCCCTAGTCCGCCTGGGTGTCATTTTATACATATAAACTGCAGTATTTTTGTTATTGTCGTCAGATGACAGCTGTATGTGCCCAAATTAGTAAAATTTTTAATTTTTTTTCGTTTCCGATATGAAATCGTGTGTCGCGGACTAGATTTTTGTGCGTACTTTAATTCTGTAAAAGGATTTTGCAATTCTGTAAAGCCAATTCAAAGATTTCTTAAAATAAAAAAATGTCGATAACTACTGCCACTATAGGATCCCCTTAAGGGGATCCTAAAGCTGTCTGTAATACCGACATTTTAAAAATGCGTATATCTTGCTGGAAAGCTCCCAGTATAACCAGTATGTTCACTCTCTGTCGACACCTTTGATCTATTGGTTTCCAATTTTCCGCCATTATTTTGGTTGGATCATCGGCGTATCAACGGTTAAACGGGCCCCGATTTTCAAGGTTATGTTATAACCTCTGCTTTTATTCAGCATGGAAAATCTGATCAAAATTATCCAAAATTTTCCCCAATATGCAAGCGTTACTGCGCGTCACACTGATTTTCCGATATTTCACCTCAAACCTCAAACGTACGAAAATCACTTAGCGTTTGTGGCATTACACCGATTTTGCACTACCACACAATACACATACAAAAATGTTCTAATTGGTCCCCGCTAAAATAATGTTGATGCGCAGTACAGATCGGCGCAAACCACAAAAAAGGGTTGAGTAAACATAGGGGGAAGTAGGAAAATAGGACGCAGTGGGTAATAGTGCGCACCTCAAGTTTGAGACTGTGACGATAGCTAACGACACGTGAGTGGCAAAATTTCAAAGCTTACGTCAATTCTAGATAATATAGATACATTTTATCCCAGCTCAAAGCTTCGTTTGAACAGAGGAAGCGAAAAAGAAAACGCGCGCCCGTTTCCTTACCATTTTGAAACGACAGGAGTTAAGTGGGCTCGTAAGTGGGCAATTTTTATTTGTCACTGTAATTGATATAACATAGTGAAATACGATCCCTTGGGAACCTTTTGCCGCGTTGGTCCCATAATTTCATTTGCAGTTCGCGAGTAATTGACAAAATTGTCCCGGAATAACAAATCGGGGAATAGTGCGCGGCTTTTATTTATGTCGATTTTATATATAATAGTTTATTTATATTCGAATTTATATATTGTTACGTCCTGTTGACTCCACGATTTCTTTCTTTCGTGGGATCGCTCATTTCATCACACAAAACAGACGGAAACCGTAAAATAGCGGTTATCAATTGACGAAGCGGATGCACTCCAACTGTCATCGCTCATTAAATAGTAAATGACGAAACCTTCCAGAAGACTCAAGCCTAATAAAATAGGCAAATTATAGACTTGTTTGTCGCATTCCATTCTAATTCCACGAAATGAAGCACGAAATTTCAATTATCTCGAAATTTCGTGGCACAGGGCGCAACAAATTAAAAATGCCATAAGGATCTGGGTGACCTCTCGGGTCACGGGGAAGCTGATCTCACGCTTTTCCGTGAAACGCAGATTTGACCTAAGACCCACGGCTCGCGGCGATTGATAAAGTTAAGCCTCTGGAAGGGACTGTCAAAGGGCAAGTGATAACGTACTCGCCAATGAATAGCCGCTAATTAGAAATTGCTCATAGACAATGACGATTTTTGGGGAAACTCGCCAGGGGATAGGCGGAAAATCGAAACCGACGTCACGATCAAAAGAGAACTCCACCAATCAAATCAGAATAAAACATAATCCCGCCTCCTTAATTTTGTATAAAAATCGCGACTTTGCGCACTTGGAGGCACTTCTGATCCAGTCCGAGACGTTTTATCTTGAAGCCATATTTACCAGCCGTACTTTTTACTCAAACGTGAAACAGATTTCTGTTGCTCCCGCGGTTTCAACAATCGCGAGTAGATTCTGTGCGCGTCAAGATCACGTCGCAGTCCCGAACCGAGTCAAACCTACGTCGGGAAGAATCCGCCGCAGTCACCTCAGATTCCACGATCGCAACCATCAATAGTAAGCCCGAGATACCCGCTCGTTTGTCATTATACATCTTTACATAAATATATATATGTATATACTATATACGAAAATACATATATATATATATAAATTTATCTTTAAAACCTCCCCCTATTTCGGATTCAAAATCATAAACTAATTTTTAGTGTACTCGCAAATACACCGCCGCAAGTCCTTGGGCATAACTATCCGGAATCGTATAAAACGAAACAGGCGCGCTCGTATAGTGGAGCGACAGCTCCTTGCTTCATTTTTAAGACGCAAACAGTCTCCGCATATCGACCACTCTATCCTTGATTCTCCCCTTTCGCCATCTCCCTCACCTGTCTGTTGTTCCCTTGCGTATCGGGTGTTCCCCGATACCCCAGAATCATCCCCCTTTTTGGAACCTTCCTACTCTCCAGTTCCTTCCGAGGAACTTGCGGAGTTCCGGGAGAGATCTCCAACTTTCAATTTCTCCCCGGTTCCTTTCGTATATCGAGAGGAATCTCTAGACAGAACTGGTTCCCCCGCGCTCTCTACCTCGACCACCCTCTACCGAGACCGATCACCCTCTCCCTCCTTCTCCGACTCGAGTATCGAAATACTCGAGGAATTCTCCCCCCGAACCTCATCCCCCATAAAAATAGTTTACGAATATATAAATTTATGGTCAATTAATAACCATTCATTGTACCGTAATCATAATCTTACGAAACCGTAAATTTTAAATAACTATTTCTTTGAAATAATTCTAGATATTCTACACTAATGACTATGTTACCAAATTAATGTTTGTTTATTTTATACATTGTCTTTTGTATCCACACATACATAGCCCATACTCTTTCTTCACAATCTGATGTAAAATATTAGTTAACTTACCAAATGTATTCTGGCGGGCAGGATAGCCATTTACTATAGATTCATTTCCCTTAAAATCCTGCTCGATGACCTCCGTACCATTGTAACACCCGCGCCTTCTACACACATACACGCCGCACTCACACGCATTTATGTAACACAATGATTTTCCATTTTGTTCTTTTCTTGTAATAAATGTGTAATAATTTTAAAATAATATTGGCTTCCCATTATTTAATTTAAGACCTCGCCTCACCGCTACCTCTCTAAATCGCACAAGATCCGATCCCCGGTAATAGGGATATTACATCCTTGACCGAAAACAGGACCGCGAGTGCACGAAACTCTCAGCTGGCGTAATAGCGTCCCTTCTGGACGTTGACCCACCACTAGAGTTGTCCCGAAAAGTGCATTCGACTCGAGGCACGCGCCCTTCTAGCGTGAACCCGAGAGAACATAAAGATCTCGTTACGTCTTCCCACACCCCCTCCCTTGGATAGCCTTTCCTTCGCTATCCGTCGAATCAATATACCTAAATTCCGGGGTTCTGACGTAACAATATATTTATGTCGAATTAATCGTGTGTTGAAACCATGAGTCAGTTCTACTCGAAAAACAATTTTTTTTAAATGTCCTTCCATTTTTAAAGTTTCGCGTTTAATTTTCAATTATTTATCATCACTGACATTAACTATACTTAAAACTAATGATTTAAGCAGAAAAGTTCGAAATTTATCCGCTGCAGACACAAATTTAGATAATTTTTAAACTGCGCACTATTACCCGCCACTTTCATTTTTGCCCAATTTTACATCGGCCTAAATATCGCTGAATAAATATTTAACAACAAAATTATTATCAAGTATGAGTTCACATAGTTGTAGACAAACGTTTAAAGGTTTCATAGCTGCATTTAACGGATAACACCACTCCAGAGTCCCGAAAATAGAAGAATTTTTTGTGGTTAACCCTTAAATGCCACACCTCTCAAGAATCTCGTAAATGACACATGGGGTCTAAAAGACCCCAGCATGAAAAATGTCTCCTTACTTATTGATTTTTTGATATTTAGTTATGAAAATTATTTTCAATGTTGTTCAAGGCTTAGAAAAGAGAATAAAATGCTTATATTGTTAAAATTTCAATTTCAACATAGTATAAAAAATTAAGATCGCCAACAGTTAAAATATTGGCTCCAAAATCAAAAAAATAAAAAATAATAAATAAATAAATATGAGCTCCATTTTTGGCGGGAACATTTGAAAATATATCATTGTAGAGGGTCTGGGGTCCGCTGGACCCCGGGTGTCATTTAAGGGTTAAGAAAGAAAGTAAATCAAAAATCTATTTAAAGGACTTTATTGTACACGTCTTAAAGTGTATAAAACAATTTTTTATTTTTCAAATAGCGGCGCTTTTAAATAGCGGAGCCTTGTAAACGTAAGCGTTTCCTTGCGAGAGCTGCTCCGGGGCTTGCAGCATAAATGCCGCAAATTTTGACCTGGAACAAAAAACCAAAAATTTTCATAATCTGCATGATAATAGCTAGAGAAATACGTAGGGAATTTTTAAAATATTGTTTTTTATAGAAATAGCAAGCATTTGAAAAAAAGTTAATTGAAACTTTCAAACAACTTTTTCTTCAAATGCTTGTCATTTCTATGAAAAACGATATTTTAAAAATCCCCTACGTATTTCTCTAGCTATTATCATGCAAATTATGAAAAATTTTGGTTTTTTGTTCCAGGTCAAAATTTGCGGCACTTATGCTGCAAGCCCCGGAGCAAATCCCGCAAAGAAACGCTTACGTTTACAAGACTCCACCGCCGCCATTTAAAAAATAAAAAATTGTTTCATACACTTTAAGACATGTACAATAAAGTCCTTTAAATAGATTTTTTATTTACTTTCTTTTTTAACCACAAAAAATTCTTCTATTTTTGGGCCTCTGGAGTGATGTTACCCCTTAAATTAATTGTTACTATAAAAGCCATTTTGTATTAACAGATTTATTTTAGGTGCGCACTATTACCCCACTTTTCTCTACTGGTTATATTGTGCTTAACTAGATCGCTAACTTTGGACTTTGGCTATGGAAAAACTGTGACGGCCAGCTCCCAGATAAAATGGCGGCGGTGCGTGTTAGTGCGTATGTGATACCCAGTGGGCATGTGTTGGCTCTAGTCTATCCTTGTCTACTTATATCCTTTATAGTCCCTCTAATCAGAGTTTAGATAACTTGCTTCTGGCAAAATTCTGCGAGAGAGAAGGATATAAAGGTGCGATTTCACGATGACGCTCGACGCTGGATTCGAGCGTCAAATCTGGTCACGTGATAGATTTCAGCCAATCCAGTGGTTAGGTTATATTTCGCGTCCCTCTGAATCTAATCACGTGACCAGATTTGACGCTCGACGCTGGATTCGAGCGTCAAATCTGGTCACGTGATATATTTCTTAATTTCCGCGTCGAATAAAAAAATCTAAACTGTGTTTAGCTTTGACGCTCGACGCTCATTTCAGTCAATCCAGTGGTTATTTCAGTCAATCCAGTGGTTAGGTTATATTCCGCGTCCCTCTGAATCTATCACGTGACCAGATTTGACGCTCGAATCCAGCGTCGAGCGTCATCGTGAAATCGCACCTTAAGAGAGAAAGAGAAAGCGATGTACATTCATAGATATTTGAATGGCCGATGCTATCCGAGAAGGAAATATGTGAGCCATTAATAATACGAAGAAGAATAGAGATTTGAAATCCTTAACCAGAGATCGGACATTGAGGTCGTGAGGTCAAACCGGAATGACGTTTTTGATGGCGGTTTATTTTGATTGTTGAATAAATATTAGAGCTTGGAAAAGGAACTGGATAACCAGGTATCCGGGTACCCGCCCGCTTGCCTGTTAATCTGGACCGGTTCCGCGGGTACCCGCATAATTCGGATACCGGCATCGTATAGGTACCTAACCTAACCTAACTCGAAGTATCTCTGAGTACCCGCGGAACCTGTTCAGATCTGTATACAACGGGTAAGCGGGCGAGAGGATATGGATCCCCGGATACTCGGGTATTCCAAGCTCCAGTTTTGACGAACACTTATAGCTAGGTCGGCTAGGAGATTTCTTGGTTAGCTTTATATATTTTTCTCTCTTAAACTTCCGGTTAGACCCCAAACAACGGGGCCAATCAGAGATCGTTAACGGTTTGTCTGAGGATCTCTATACATTCATATCGCTTTCGCTTTCTCTCTTATATCTCTTTCTCTTTCTGTTTCTCTTGCTTTTGCCAAGAAATGGCGAACTAATCAAAAGTTGCTACTGTATGGCCAGACTCGATTATAGAGGGACTCTAATATCTTTGTCTGTACAAGAACAGATATAAGCCGGCAACATAGAAAACGATCGAAATTATCGCCATTTTTAATTCCGTTTAGACGAGGGTGCTTTCCTGTCGGCCTTTGGTTTAGGATCCCCTTAAAATACAGATGCTGTTCTGTACTTTAATGAAAAAGTAACGGTTTTCCTTTTGTGTAATTCCACAATGGATCGAGGAATGCGACTATGCTTTAAAAACTATTCAACGTATATGTATACCTTGCGGCAGCTAGAAACTTTTGGAAAAGTTTATTAGGAACAGTACGAGGCCGATCTACGGTGTCTTCGTAAAGATCTGTTTCTCTGTTATACAGATGCAAAAAATCAGAAAGTTGCTTTGCGGTAATGGCAGCTCGATCCTTATCACTTAACTTACTGCATGGTAACTACGAAAAAGAAAAAATTAATTCAAATAAATAATCTAATTAATAGTTCTTTACTAACTGGTTACCCGGGCTTCGCCCGGGAGTCGTTTTTCTCCAATAAACGACTTCATTTGTGTTTCAATATCCTTAATAAAAAAAAATTCCTTTATCAGGCAATGGCTTATCAGGCAATTGCAAAGAATCCTTTATATCCTCGAAAAATTAATTAAATTTTTGAACCGGTTTAAAAAAAATAAATTGTTATCGAAAAATAATACACATCGTGGCAATTAAACCCATCCTCGAAAAATTAATAAAAGGCACTCCCCGGAAAATTCTACCCCTATTTCATATATACCACTTTAAAATTTGGTCCACTAACGAATGAGTAGTTAAGCAAACATACATACACACCAATCCACAAAAATGCTATAAATTGAAAAATATCACTTTTTTATTGACTAAAGTTCCCCAGATAGGACAGTGACAATTAATTCCGTCATAATGCCATCATAATGACGTTAGAGACGGCATTATGACGGAATTAATACGTCATTTGACGTCACTGTGCTATCTGGGTCAATTCCGTCGTATACAATTCTTTAAGATTCACTCAATTATTTCCTAAAAAATTTAAAAAATTTCGTAACCGATTTCCAAAAAGATCGGTAACGAAAAATTATACACTTTATGGCACTCCCCGGGAAATTCTACCCCTGTTTCATATACAATTCTTTGAGATTCGGTAAATTAATTCCCGAAAAATTAGAAAAATTTTGGTACCGATTTCCAAAAAGATCGGTAACGAAAAATTATACACTTTATGGCACTCCCCGAGAAATTCTACACTGTCTCATATATAATTCTTTGAAATTCGGTCAATTATTTCCCGAAAAATTGGAAAAATTTCGGATACCGGTTCCCAAAAAGATCGGTAACGAAAAACTATACACTCTATAACACTCCCCCGAAAATTCTACCCCTATTTTATATACTTTTGGTAAAAATTCGGTCGAATAGTTTAAGAGTGTATAAAGAACAAACATACATACATACAGACATTCTATTTTATATATATAGATTTCTAATATAAAATTGTTACATACTTCTAGATGTGGCATAAGACTTTGATAATAATAGAATCAATACTTCATACTCATCATACTTTTCATACTATTATATAAAACCCGACTGTTTGTCTGTCCGTCCGTTTGTCCGCGAACTATTCATTCGTTAGTGGACCGAATTTTTACCAAAAGTATATGAAATAGGGGTAGAATTTCCCGGGGAGTGCCATGATGTGTATAGTTTTTTGTTACCGATTTTCTGGAAACCGATTTTTCTAATTTTTCTAATTTTTCGGGAAATAATTGACCGAATCTCAAAGCATTACATATGAAACAGGGGTAGAACTTTCCAGGGAGTGCTATAAAGTGTATAATTTTTCGTTACCGATTTTTTTGGAAGCCAGTACCGAAATTTTTCCAATTTTTCGGGAATTAATTGACCGAATCTCAAAGAATTGTATATGAAGTAGGGATAGAATTTCCCGGGGAGTGCTATGATGTGATTAATTTTTCGTTACCAATCTTTTGGAAACCGGTTTCGAAATTTTTCCAATTTTTCGGGAAATTATTGACCGAATCTTAAAGAATTGTATATGAAGTAGGGGTAGAATTTTCCGGGGAATGCCATGATGTGTATAATTTTTCGTTACCGATCTTTTTGGAAACCGGTTCAGAAATTTTTCCAATTTCTCGGGAAATCGGGAAATAATAAGCATCTAATGTCCGACAGCGAGCTACTAATTCATTAACGGACCGATTTTCTTGAAACCGGTGCAAACATTTTTCTAATTTTTCGGGGACGGACCGAATTTTAAAGAATTATATAGAAAGTAGGGGTAGAATTTTCCGGGGATTGCCATGATGTGTACAATTTTTCGTTTCCGATTTTTTGGAAACCGATACCGAAAGTTGTCTGATTTTTTGGGAAATAATACGTAATTTTTCGGGAAATAATATGTGGGATTGCCATAATATGTGCCATAATTTTTTGTTTCCGATTTTTTTGAAACCGGTACCGAAAATTGTCTAATTTTTTGGGAAATAATACGTAATTTTTCGGGAAATAATAAGTATCTAATGTCCGACCGCGAACTACTTATTCATTAATGGACCGATTTTCTTCAAACCGGTACCAAAATTTTTATAATTTTCCGGAGATGGGGATGATGTGTATAATTTTTCATATAGGTTTTATTTTTCATTAATGTAGCGATTTTCTTGAAACTGGTGCCAAAATTTTTCGAATTTTTCGGGGATGGTGGCGATGGGTTTAATTTTTCATTAATGTATTGATTTTCTTGAAACTGGTGCTAAAAATAATCTAATTCTTCTGTCCGCGAAATATTCATTCACATTAATGTATCGATTTTCTTGAAACAAGTGCAAAAATTTTTCTTATTATACGGAGATTATACTCATTCGTTAATGGACCGAATCTTAAAGAATTATATATGAAAGAACTAAAAAATGTAATAGAATTAGAAAAATTGCTAATAATGAAGAGGTTTCCGATTTCTGTTTAAAAAAATTTACGTAATTGCTCTAATTTCTGCAAATTTTGAGATATCAAGCTGAATTTTTTTATGGATAATTTTTATGGATACTTTTTCGTTACTGATTTTTTGGAAACCGGTTTCGAAATTTTTCTAATTTTTTGAGAAATAAGTATTAATGGACCGATTTTCTTGAAACCAGTGCCAAAATTTTTTTCATTTATTGAGGATAAGTTTAATTTTTCATTAATGGATAATTTTTTATTAATGGATCGATTTTCTTGAAACCGGTGCCAAAATTTTTCTAATTTTTTGGGGATAGCGATGATTTTTCATATAGGTTTAATTTTTCATTCATGTAGATTTTTTGGAAACTGCAGGCGCTAAAATTTTTCTAACTGCGAACTATTCATTCAATTAATAGACCGATTTTCTTCAAAACGGTGCCCAAATTTTTCTAATTTTTTAGAGATGGCGATAATGTATATAATTTTTCATATTTTTCATTAATGTACTGATTTTTTGGAAACTACAGGTGCTAAAATTTTTCTGACTGCGAACTATTCATTCAATTAATGGACCGATTTTCTTCAAAACGGTGCCCAAATTTTTCTAATTTTTCGGGGATGGCGATAATGTGTATAATTTTTTATAACTAATTTTTTGGAAACCGGTTCCAAAATTTATCTAATTTTTCGTGGATGGCGACGATGAGTTTAATTTTTCAGTAATGGACGTATTTTCTTAAAACCGGTGCTATTTTTTCAGTTTTCTATACCAATGTGTTCAGAATGTTCAAAAACGTTGAAAAATCACCTTTTTAAAAAATGTCTGTATGTGTAGGCATTTTCCTCCTCCAACGAGAAACAAAAAAAATGGCCTAATATCTCAAAATTTGCAAAAATTAGAAAACATATAGGCATTTATAATGTGGAAAAATTGAAACTTCTTTAAAATAAAAAACAATGTATAAATTTTTACGAAATGAGAGTAAATAAAAGGGTTGTACTACCTGACTTGAGTGCCAAAATGCAACGCAATACAGAATTAGAAAAAATAATTGAAAAAATGAAAGTGAGCCAAAAATGGCGGGTCAGCGGAGGACATCCGCCCAATTCGCGGGAAAAATAAATATATATCTCTATACATACATAAATTTAAGAGGAAAATATAACTTAAAGTGGAAAAAAAATTGTCTGCGAAGAAAAAAGTAAGAACAAATAGGGTTTAGGGAAGGAATCTAGATTAAAAAAAAAAACGAAAAACCTAGTAATATCTTATACTTTACGATATTCTCTGAACATTCTCAGAATATACATTTGCTGTTAAGGATAAGGGGATATTTGCTTAAAACTACCTGAATAAACAATCTTTGGGATGTTTTTCTCATAGAGGAAAAAACCTAGAAACTTGTAGTTTTGTATATCTATTAATTACTATTTTATTATCATTTCTACAGCGTTTCATATAAAAATAACTAATATTTATTAAAATAAATGATTAATTAGCTGAAAACTCTTGATATTAAAATTAAAGAGTAACAAAGAAAAGTAGGCTATTGGAGTCAAGCGCGATTATTTGTGGATAAGTTGATGCTATGTAATATTCAATTAATAATTTAATACAAACTATAAATTGTACATTTTGGCTCTACTTTGAGCCAGGCTTTGAGCTATCTTTAACGATGCGGTGATAGATAAATAATCTCAAGCTCTCCGAAAAGTACAAGAAGTATTATATTTTAAAATTAAATGTGAAGTGTAAATTTCAAGAGAAAAAACCAGAAAAATTCTGCTAATATTCATAGTCCGTAAAATATTCGGACTAGAAATGAAAAAAAAGAGACATGAAATCTACTAAAACAAAGAGAACATGAGATTAACAAACTGAAATTTTGAGAAAGACAACAGAAACTGAGATGATTTTTAAGTGGCAGTGGTTGATATAATCGAGACAGTGTTACAATCAAAGATCGGACTTGATTCAAATGACAGTCGGTTCGTCCGACTATTGACAGAGGTCAAAAGCAAAACATAACTTCTTCTTATTGTACGGTAAAAATCCATTATAGTTGAAGAAAAAGGAAAAGAAGAGGGGATTTAAATTAATGACAAAGAATAACAGAAATAAAAATTACCGCCAATATGAATTCGTAAAATAACTAACTGAAATTTTTACGGTAGAAGAGTAAACATAATAGGCAAGGTTCACAATTTACTTAAAATTGAGACATATGCATGATGTAGATACTTTGCTTGTGAATTAATTCCATTAATTTGAAGTTTTATGTGTGCCATTTTGGAAACTAGTCGTTTTTTGATAAAAATTTTTCATTGTCTTAAATTTTTACATTCTCATAAAATTCATGGTTGTGGTTGATTCTATGTTCCGTAATAACGGAAGGAGTGGTTGTGTTCCTGCGAATATGAAAGTGATGTTCTGAGATTCTTTTAAGTTGTCTCATCGTTTATCCCACATCCCAGATAACACACAATATTGTATAAATATGTTATGCTGCGTCAAATATTCTGTTAAGAGAATATTCTCAACGTCTCCATATCTATAAATGTTAATAGAATATTTTCGTTTTAAAGAATGTTCTATAAATGTACTGGAAATATTATAAAATTGTCAGTAGAAATATTCTGTTAGTATATTCTATAAATATTATAGAGTGTAGCAAAACTAATCAAATTAAGCGGCGAAGTTGGACTACTGCAGCGCCGCGCCACTCCGCGAGCACGTACTACGTACTAGAAACAATAATAAAGAACGCGCGCGCGCTGTGGAACGCTGATCGTTGGGCGCCGTGGCGTGAACAGGCCTGTTGTAACGTAAAGTAGGTATAATTTGCATCTTATGCATTTTTTTTGTCTCTTGGCGTTTTCGACCGAGGTGGGTTTCAATCCGGGTTTCAACAAAATCGAGCATTTATTCGTCAACGCGGGCGAATTGACCAGTATATGCTCGATTTCGCTTGTAACTGGTTGAAACCCGGATTGAAACCCACCTCGGTCGAAAACGCTATCTCTGAGAAAATAATATAATTTTTATATTATAATAATTTTATATTTTTATTCAGATCCAGATCGAGTAATAAAAGTGTGCAATTAGGCGTCTGCGACTACACAATCATTTATAGAAGTTATAAATTTTGTGTTTAGATAAAGTTTATATATATTTACGTTCATGTATTATTATAACATAATAAAAATATGTGTTATAATAAACGTACAGAATTTACAATTATATATAATGTTATTTGTATAATTTTCCATCATATAATCAATATTTATATACAATCTAAATTGTACAGCGTGTTTTAATATTGAAAAATAGATTGAAAGAATATTCTGTATTATATTCCAGGAATATGAAAAGAAGCTTTTTAAAACTATCTGAATAATGTTTATAGAATGTTCCAAAAATACGTCATCCAAATCGTACAGCAGATGTTTATGCAAATATATATTTTAGGAAAAAAAGTAAGAAAAGGTAAAAGTGAGAATTAAAATGTTTTATCATATATACCTATATATATATAGGTATATATGATAAAACATTTTAATGTCAAACTCCCCGCCTGGCAGTGTCCTCGAATCGGATCACGCGGGAGTATTAACGGCGATCGGCCGCGAGGCCTTACGCCACTCTGACACGCTTGGCTCTAGAACACCGTGACCGCCGGGGCACGAAGCCCTCGGGGCACGCGCTCCGCCTAACCGAGTAAGTAAGGAAACGATGAAAGTAGTGGTATTTCACCGGCGATGTTGCCATCTCCCACTTATGCTACACCTCTCATGTCTCCTTACAGTGCCAGACTAGAGTCAAGCTCAACAGGGTCTTCTTTCCCCGCTAATTTTTCCAAGCCCGTTCCCTTGGCAGTGGTTTCGCTAGATAGTAGATATATATATATATATATATATATATATATAGGTATATATGATAAAACATTTTAATTCTCACTTTTACCTTTTCTTACTTTTTTTCCTAAAATATATATTTGCATAAACATCTGCTGTACGATTTGGATGACGTATTTTTGGAACATTCTATAAACATTATTCAGATAGTTTTAAAAAGCTTCTTTTCATATTCCTTGAATATAATACAGAATATTCTTTCAATCTATTTTTCAATATTAAAACTGGTTCCATTTTGACATTCTATAAAGCTTCTTTTCATATTCCTTGAATGTAATACAGAATATTCTTTCAATCTATTTTTTAATATTAAAACTAGTCCCATTTTGACATTCTATACATATTCATAAAACATTATTTCCATCTTATTAACATATTGTGGGAATATTCTAATATTCTCGAAAAATATTTATAGAATATTCGTAGAAAATGCTTGTGTTGGGGTAGAATGCATTGCAAACTTTGCAGGATATTTTATACTCAACATTTTTCTTTAAACCGAAAGGGAGTGTCTTTATGGAGTTTGATAGTTTCCAAGTTTGTTAAGACTGTAATAGGGCAATCTGACATCTAAATCTTTGGTAACATTCTTGAATTTTTCCGAAATTGCTGAACGGAATCGTGAACCAAGGAAGTTCATTTTTATTGTTCTCTGTGGCATTAGCATTGCTCTGCTTATATGTTCGTTCGTTAAAAAAGGATTTCATTCTATCCCTAACAGCATTAATATCCTGTACATCTATAGAATATACTAAGGATGTACTTAATATACTTATAATATATAGAACATCCTTATAATATTTTATACTGTACGATATCCTCTGAACATTCTCAGAATATACATTTGCTGTTAGGGATTGTTATTAACTGTATCAAAATGAAATTCAATAAATAATTATTCGCTAGCAAAATGTCTACTATCAGCTTGATGTTTTTTTGGTGAAACTTTGAATGTGATAGTAAGAATGCTTTATATACCATGCCCATTATTGTGCCTCTTTTTTGAGAGAGAGAATCCTGGGATATAAAGTTAAAATATCTTCCCGAAAATGTAAGTTGTGATACCAATCGAATGCTAAATTGTTGTTTTTAATAATCGTAACATCTAGGAAATTTAGCTTATTAACACTTATTTCAATTATAAATTGAATCCGAGAATGGAAATAATTGTAGATATTAAATATATTATTGATTGATTGTAAGGGAGAATTGCCATAGAAATCATCAACGTACCTAAAGTAAAAAAGTAAAGAAATCCCAATATCCTCTAATGCTTTTCTCTCTAAAAACAATGTCAGCAATGATAGGGGACAACGGAAAGCCCACATAGAGACAAGTCTAATAACACAGGCACACAAAAAAAAGTGTCTTGGCCGAGACACTACACTAGTGTATTCCCATGTACTTTTTCCCGCTGAATCCGAATCCGAAGTCAGAATTGTCAGATTGGCTAAAATTTATGAGATAACCACAAAAAAATGCTCAAAAACACGAATTAAAGGCAAAAAAAAATTGTTTTGGCCGAGACACTACACTACTGTATTCCCATGTATTTTTTCCCGCTGAATACGAATCCGAAGTTAAAACTGACAGACTGGATCAATATTATGACGTATCCTTAAGGATGTTCTCCGGTCCTTATATACTAGAGAAAATCGATTTTCTTTAGATTTTCCTGAAACTGTGAATATACGTTAATTTAGGTGTGCTTTATGCGTGGTATAAATTTTAGTACCTCTTCCGGTATAAAAAATCAAGATACTGAGCCTCAAAGTTTCAATTTTTACCAAAAAAAATTTTTAAATTTAATTTTTTTTATTTTGGCATTTTTTCCTTATAGAACTCGACGAGAGGAGCAACTTTGGTCCTTTTGACCAACCTCGTATCTTTTACCGTTTGGCCTGGAAAACCTTTTCATTAGTAAAAGTTGAAACTTTGAGGCTCAGTATCTTTATTTTTTATACCGGAAGAGGTACTGAAATTTATACCACGCATAAAGCACACCTAAATTAACGTATATTCACAGTTTCAAGAAAATCTAGAGAAAATCGATTTTCTCTAGTATAAGGACCGGAGAACGTCCTTAAGGATACGTCATAATATTGAACCAGTCTGTCAGTTTTAACTTCGGATTCGTATTCAGCGAGAAAAAATACATGGGAATACAGTAGTGTAGTGTCTCGGCCAAAACAATTTTTTTTGCCTTTAATTCGTGTTTTTGAGCATTTTTTGTGGTTATCTCATAAATTTTAGCCAATCTGACAATTCTGACTTCAGATTCGGATTCAGCGGGAAAAAGTACATGGGAATACACTAGTGTAGTGTCTCGGCCAAGACACTTTTTTTTGTGTGCCTGTGTAATTAAAATAAACTTTAACTTTTTTATTTGCCGTAATTAGAACGGACTCAATCATGGCAATCATTGATGAGAACAAATATTTCGGAACGATATGATACATTGTATTTTACATTTGGGACGATTATGATAACTTTGGCCCCTCAAAATGTTAGTGGTTTTTGGAGGCATTTTTGACGAGGAACACGAGAAAAATAGTAAAAAAATTTCCGACCAAAAAAATTTTCCAATGTTTACCCCATTTGAACCGAGGTCTATCATTGTACGGTTCGGGTTTTCAACTTTCTACGTAAACCGAAATCCACCCTCGCCCAACCCGGCTACACCTATATGTGTACTGTTTATACACATAATCAAAGTATATTATTTAAAAATTTATTTATTTTTAACTTTAACACTGTATATCTCAAAAACTAGAGCAGTTAGCCCTATAATTAGACCTTATAATTTTTTGTTCAGCGTAAAAAATACTAACAGAAACCATCATCAAATCAAGGGGCCAAAGTTATCGTAATCGTGCCTTACATTTTAATAAATATTAATTATTTTTATATAAAACGCGTAAAAATTTTAATAAAATAATAACAAATACATATACAAAATTATAAGTTTCTAGTTTTTCGTTTAAAAAATCCCAAAAATGCCTATTTTTCAGGTATCTATTGAGCGAATACCATCTTAACTAAAATTTAGACTTGTCACTGTTGAAGTACCTTAAATAATTTTTTTTGGAAAATAATTTTGTTCAACGTATAGCAAGATATAAACAGCTTATACGTACCGTAAATAAAAATGGCGTTCTCAAACTGCAGGATGAATGTTGAAGAAATTTCATAACAAGATCGCAACATCCCGGATCTGCATTAGGCTGTGATATTTTCCGTAATATGTAACCTAGATATAAACCAAAGGCTTTCCTCGCTTCACCAGAACTGGAATATCATTCGTATGATTCAATACTTTCAAAGGATTATACAAAGAAGTATACAAAAGAAGGAAAAGAAGAATAACAAACTAGATAAATTAATTTGGCGATATACATAATACTTGAATAATTGACATTCCTCATATGAATTTTAATAACAAACCTAAGTTTATTGCCTTCCTGCATTGATTGTATGACTTGGTTTTTATACTTGTGCATATCTACATCTAAATTCTCTTTATTATTCCCTCTGTCCAAGCTCTGTTTGTGGCCCTTCACCAATGCTCTTTCATATCTTTCATATCTATAAAAAAATAATCAATCATTAACTTTTATGTGATCACAGTTATATAAATAAAGCTATAGCAATGCATCGTGATTTATTTGTATAGTATCATATTCATTTTTTGTTTTCTTTTTCGTTGTTGTTGTACATGATACGTAACTTTTTATAATAGGTTCTTATATAAGCTTGTCTATAAAGAATTTGAAAAAATATTCAATGTAATGTATTCACCTCCGATAACTTTGATATTATTCAGATGATCTTAATCATGACCTCATGATATTATTAAGGTCATGACATCAAAATTATCGGAGATAAATGTATTATACTGTTAAAAATTAACAAATTTGATTGCCTATACAAAGAGTAATAAGTTCCGTGATGAGTAAAAATGTAGAAAACTTCAATTATAGTCACGCGAAATAAAAATTCATGATGCAGCATACCTAGAAAATCTATCTAATGTCAATTCTGGAATAATGTAGCCGGTAACGCGATTGGCTGCAGGAAACAATTGTTCATGCAACATCAAATTATGATTGGTATTAATATGTTGCGGTAATCTCCTTGGACCAAGCGGATCCGATATCATTGGTGCACCTGTAATTGGATCTAAGACATAGAACTGATAATAAGTAAACTATTAGAGATTGCAGCTGGTTTCGCAAAATGCCTCGATACTTTCCCGCACTGAATGTATTACCACAAGAGAAAATTATATTTACCCAAGTATTGCGAGTAGAGCACCCAAGATTTCGGACTTGGAAATATTCTAACAAATCCGCCTCTTCTCTCGAACTGCGCTTTTGCAGACGCCACTATTCGTTGTTGCTCTGAGCTTAAACCTGCTTTGCTTTTATTATTTCTATTAATATTCTTCTTGCCTTGAGGCAACGTTTCTGCAGACTGCACTCTTCTGTACTAAAACAAGAAAACCATTTGCTCGCAATCTGCTAATTGTTCTTATAGTTAATGTTTTTAATAGCTTACAAGACAAAGAAAATATGTCAAACTTTAATAATGAATTAATGAAATAATTATATTATCTATTTAATACAATACTTTTATTTGTTTCCAAATAAATATGTTTATCTTTTATCTATTTTGGGATCAAATAAAAATATTTTGTTCCCTCATTTCTGTTAGAAATAGAACATTATTAATTTTTTAACACATAGGTATCTACAATTCGAATATACAAATAAATATAATCTTAAGGTTAATAAAGAATTCAGTATTCAATAAATATATTCTATACAGATGAAAGATATTCTATACAGATAAAAGATAAAAAATATGAATAATTTAAGAGACATATAAAGTGAGATAGCTTACACTAGTTATCTTTTTATTGTAATTTACAGCACGGTTTAAATTTTGAGAGCGCAAGATTGGATCGACAGCAGCTATGCCGATGAGAGTAAATAAGTCCGCTATTAAAGCTGACTTGAGTCTAACATCTAGGGGTGAATCGCATCCCAATGAGGGAGTTAAATTTACTTCCAGCAGCCATGGCTTCAGCGTATCATCGATCAGTATATCGAAGCCAAATAATTCTGTAATAAAACGCATACGCGTGATATAAAGTATTATAAATTTCTATTTTTTCTAATATTAAATTTATAATATCAAACACTTATTGACAAAACAATCGTTTTTTTCCGTTGATATTACTTATTAAGAATAATTTTATTGTAATCGTATTTGTGCATATGAGTCACATTTCATATTATATTTATATACTGCGTTAAAACATCGAAGACGCTATTCAAAATAAATTATTACCAAAACACGTCTCGGGATGTTTCACGAATTGTTTTAAACCGCTGACAATTCCAGATGCAGTGGCGAGAATTGACTTTATAATAATATCTTCTATTCGCTGCATAAGCGATTCCGTATCTTGACCCATCGAGCGTAAGTGCCTGAGTAATGCTGACAATGTCCATTTGTGTCCTACATCCTCGGCATCAGGATCTTCACTCCTATGTGTATTAGAAATTTTTATAAATAGTTTCTTTGTAACAATTTTTTTATTCGATTATACGCATACACTTTTTAATTTGCCTCATTTTCTCGCTTTATCTTATTTTCCTCTCCTCCCTCCTTTATTATTTCTTTTGCTTTACCATTCTTTTTTTTCCATTTATGTGCACCGTTATCTAACTAATCCCACACAGTACAAGATATTGCAACATCCACCAGATATCCGAGGGATCGCTATATGTCCAAATATTGATCACAATAACCGTAGGACATCCATAGGATCGCAATATGTCCAATGTGATATCGCAATATCCTGGGAATATTCCCAGGAAAAAGTGTGCTGTGTGGGATATTGCATAAATTGCAATACTTTCTTGACGCAAAATAGCAAGCTTTTATTGCTAATATTTGCATTATAACAAAACTAATTCACAATTAAATAGAGAGAAGTGCCATTTTCGGTTGAGCTGGATCTTTTTAACTATTGTAAATATAATTATAAATTCACTATTCCATTATGAATATAATTCTGAATGTAATTATGAATTTACTATTCCAATGAGACTGTATTTCAAGACCAACAAATAATCGATGCGCAGTTTGCTGAGTGATAAAAAATATATAAATTTACACACAAAAGGCTACAAAGATCTAGCCCAAGAATAGCAGAAATTATTATTTGAAAATTTTTGACAGGACAAAACCAAACAAAAATGCAGTAGAAAATTTGTCTAAGCAAGCTTTATTGCAAAGCTTTCTCAAAACTTTAACACATTTAGGGCGGTATTCATAGTCGGATCTTATTTCGAGACCGTCTTAAGTAATGTCTTAAGATGCTAATACGGTCATTTCATTGGCTGAACGGAGTCTTAAGACTGCTTTTGACCGGAGTTAAGACGATATTAAATATAAGATCTGACTATGAATACCGGGCTTAATTATTTAAGTTGTTGCGGGTCTTATTTGTTGGGGGGCTTCCAATTGGAGTCAGCTTCAATGGCTTTAACCTTGACATATATGTTGTTGAGGTCATGATTTTAGTTTTATTTCGTATAAGTACATTAGAGTCCTAGATGGTGACCGACCTTAATTCTTCTGGACAAAATTCCTCCGGACAAAATCTCCTTCTACACAAATTCCCCCCCCCCCCTCCATGGACATATTCTCCCCAGATAAACTCATCTCGGAAATGCCGAATTAAAAACGATTCCGATTGATTTGTTATTAGAACCGATTCACTTCCAATCGGGCATCCGATTAACCGGATTGAAAACGCATTCATTCCGATTCAATTTCACCAAATTTAATACGGAACCAATCGGATTTAATCGGTCATTTTCAGCAGGGATATCAAAAACTAATGATATTGTGCCAATTACCGTTGCGTATAAGGCACCTTACCCCCCTCACCCGAGGAGGAATTGAAAAAACCCCCCATTTCGTATTTCGCAATTCCGTCGCGTAACGGGATGTTTTTTGTTCTCTGTCGCCCAAGATAAAAATTGACGAACTTCAGAAGAGACAAGAAACATCACGTTACGCGACGGAATTGCGAAATACGAGATAGTCGCAAAGAGGTTAAAAGAGCAGAAAACAGGAAGCAAAGAACACATTGTAGATTTGGCTTTATGGTAGTTGCGGGTAAAAACGTCGGTTGTGGCTGAAGTGTCAACATCGGCTGCCAGACGACTATCTTATGCGGAAAGGCTATCTTGATCTGTTCGATGTGTGCGAGCCGAGCGAGCCGAGTTTAATCCTTTGCCAGAGAATCCTACGTCTGCGGTGATTTTGTCATCCCTGCGGAGTATACTGTTACTGAGAAAAACAAGAAATTTTTTATTTATGATTCTGCGGACAATGATCGCATCTTTGTTTTTGCTACGAAGGCAAATCTAACAGTTCTTAAGGCGTGTAACACATGGTTTGCGATGGTACTTTCAAGGCAGTTCCTTGTATTTTTGTTTAATTGTACACTATTCACAGTCTCGTGAATGGTAAAGTATTGTCCTTAGTTCACATTTTGTGCTGTCGCAGGAAAATTTTGGAATAGTTGAAAACATTAATGCCAGAGCTTTCACCGTCAAAGGTAGTTGTCGATTTCGAATTGTTGTTTATAGCTGCAGTCGAGCGTATTTCCTGCAGTTGCGTCAGTGGATTTTTTTTTCATTTTTCTCAATGTATATGGCGGAAGATAGTGGCAGTAGGACTGCAACAAGGCTACTTTGCAATTAATGTTCGAATGCTTTGCGCGTTAGTATTTGTGTCAGAAGACAAAATTCGTGCAGGTTTCGATACGCTCGTGAATTGTCCGTATTATATGCCGAACATCGATAAATTGAAAGTATTTATACATTATTTCGAAAGCACGTGGGTGGGATTAATTGGCCGACGTAATCGGAGGCGTGGTCCGGCATTTAGCGTTGAATTGTGGAATCATTATTATCAGTCGGTGCTCGGTGATGCTGCTCGAACAAATTATAATACCGTTGAGGGTTCGCATCACGCTTTTAATGCAAAGATACAAGCATGCAATTTGTCGGTATATAAATTTGTTAATTTGTTGAAGTCTTAATTGCCAGTCTCTTACGGAATACGAAATTGAGCAAGGTAATTCTGGCACTGAGCCGTCGAAGCGAAAAAAGAAGTACCGTGATCTAGATGTTCGCCTGAAGAATGTCGTTCAACGTTTCGAAGAAACGGAAATTCTTCTTTATCTTTGAGGCGCTGCTCAGAACTTTTTGCTCTAGCTTGCAATTTGTATTGTACAATTATTGTCTGTTTTTTTTTTCGTTTTGCTATTGGTAGTGTTTGCCATTGAAATATATATTTTGCTGCCGTAATATGTTATGGAGTTCTTTTTCCGAGGAAATTTGTATACAGAGAGATTTCATCCATGAGTTTGTCTGGGGAGAATGTCTGGGGGGAATTTGTGTACAGGGGGATTATGTCCGGAGTGAGTTTGTCCGGGGAGAATATGTTCGGGGGGGGATTATGTCCTAGAACCGTCCTAGATATTAGAGAAGCGACACTGAAGATGGTTTGATTGACTAAATCACGTGATTCAGCGCCATATTGTTTCCTACTAAAATGGTAAAATAAGATTTAATGTTTATAAATATACAGATATAGACGGTCTGTTCCCCAGATAGCCAAACGTTCCTTGGCATAAGAAAGGAAATAGTTGTTTGGCATAAGTTTCTTTTCAGTTGTCATCATATTGCTTTCACTGCACCGGGACAATAGTAATTTCATTTAGAGCAACTTAAGAGCATTATGCAGACAACAATTGCCTGCGCAAACGAGCGGAAAGCTTGTAGCATACTTATTGCCACAAAAGTTGCCACAATCTGTTGGCAACCGTTTTCGTAAAATATTTAGTTCACATTTTCACCAATAAAATCGAAATAATATAGGCAGCTATAGCCATGAATAATGATATATATATATTACTTTTTGAAAACATTTTTTAATTTGAATCTTCTCTTAATCTATTATATTTTTTATTCCTGGCGTATTCTAGGAAAAATGTACACTTGTTTGGGAAAATCAGTCTACTTAATCGATAAATATGAAATATTAAATATATTAAAATAACAAATAGGTTGGTACTGTTGAATATTACAATACATTCTGACATTTTTATCAACTTTAATATTATTAATATAATTCTGTTTTATAATATTACTAATTGTAAATAATTAATTTTAAATTAGCAAATAAACGATTGGATTCAATAGAGCGAAAAATCGATTTTAATGTTATTAATATAAAGAAATTAATTATATATGGTATTTTATATGTGTATTTAAATATATATCTACTTATAAATTAAATGAAAAAAATATTAAAATTATTAGTCACTGCCCAATATATATATGGGACGATCCACGTCACTTTTACCCCCCATCTGTCCAAAATTGGTATGGACGGATTTTAATGACCAAGGGCGGAAAATGTTTGTCTTGAAAAGAGCTTTCGAAAGGCGTGTGGCATATATGCGCAATTCAACATGGCGTCATAGTTATGGCTGCTTAAAGGGATAAATTCAAAATTTCAGATCCAACATGGGCAGATAAAACGGTGAAAAGTAACTAAATTCATGTGAAACTCAGTATTTGGGAAATTTTGGGGTCGCTGATTACAAATCTGAACGTAAAATTGTGAAATTCAAAATGGCGGATCCAATATTGCGGATGCAAATATGAGAAACGGACGAAAATTCCAGTAAATGATCTGAAAACTCTTACTGGAAGGTTTTTTGGGTCGCTGATCACGAATTTGTAGCTAATTTGTTAAAAAACAACAGACAAACCGTGTTAATTGAAATTCTACTTTTAGCGTTACCCAGAGATGACGGCGTGGACGTGGTAGAAATTCATCTCCTTTGGAGTGCTTTATTTTCGTGAGTTCCCCTGGCCTCTCACGCTTCGGGGTGCTTTATTTTCGTGAGTTCACCTGTACTGTAGAATGTTCAGTGGTTGCTCACTAGCAGAGTACTGATAAGAGATTACAGTACATGAAATACTCTGCTAGTGAGCAACCACTGAACATTCTACAGTACAGGTGAACTCACGAAAATAAAGCACCCCGAAGCGTGAGAGGCCAGGGGAACTCACGAAAATAAAGCACCCCGAAGCGTGAGAGGCCAGGGGAACTCACGAAAATAAAGCACTCCAAAGGAGATGAATTTCTACCACGTCCACGCCGTCATCTCTGGGTAACGCTAAAAGTAGAATTTCAATTAACACGGTTTGTCTGTTGTTTTTTAACAAATTAGCTACAAATTCGTGATCAGCGACCCAAAAAACCTTCCAGTAAGAGTTTTCAGATCATTTACTGGAATTTTCGTCCGTTTCTCATATTTGCATCCGCAATATTGGATCCGCCATTTTGAATTTCACAATTTTACGTTCAGATTCGTAATCAGCGACCCCAAAATTTCCCAAATACTGAGATTCATATGAATTTAGTTACTTTTCACCGTTTTATCTGCCCATGTTGGATCTAAAATTTTGAATTTATCCCTTTAAGCAGCCATAACTATGACGCCATGTTGAATTGCGCATATATGCCACACGCCTTTCGAAAGCTCTTTTCAAGACAAACATTTTCCGCCCTTGGTCATTAAAATCCGTCCATACCAATTTTGGACAGATGGGGGGTAAAAGTGACGTGGATCGTCCCATATACTAGAATATCCCAATAATAGCGATCAAGGTTAATATTAGAGTGGATAGAGGATACAATGAATCTAAAACGAAAATGTCAAATAAACTTTTCGATTCAATGGTTAATATATAATATGGTTAATTATTGAAGCATGGCGGTATATTAAAATTCAGCGCGGTGTAGGGCCAATAGTGGCGTGACTATGCGTTGTTAATGTGTCATCACGTGGTTGGCCCACCACGTCATCACGTGGTCGGCTTAATTTTTTAACCCTGTATGCTTATATGATAAATAATTTTATCTTAACACATATAAACTGTTTTTGTTATAACTTACTTTACGTAATCCACGTGAAACTTGTTTATACTATAGTTGCAAAGATGCATGCAAGGATTCCAAATATATTGACTTCCACCGTCATATTTAACAGCTGCAAATCTCACTAAACCTTCTTCATATAAATAAATTAGCAGAGGATCGTAATTCGTTACAGCGACGTAGAGACGCAAATCGCATTTATGTCCGTCGATTAAAAGCGGATTATTTATGTATTGCGCCACGATGACTGATTCATCTGTCAAGATCTTCTCAGGCTACAACAATATAGTAAGAAATAGGATACAGATGGAAGGTAGTATTATATACTTCGCAAAGTCATTAGTTTAAAAATTGAATTCACACTCAAGTAAATAATTGTGAAGCTTGATGTAGTCTAAGCATCAAGACTATACATGTCCATGACTACTTTATAATCTACAAGCACTCTGTTGGCTAATCAAAGCACTCAAATTATTATTACAGAAAATAATAGTAAATTCAGCAAATTTTTTTATTTACATACTAAACATATTAAATTGCAATATTTCATAATAAAATAAACAAATTATTTCTTAAATATCCAGCACCAGTAAATAACGTGACATTGTCTAAAAGATTCAACCACGTCGAATATGTAATTGCATTATAATAAAATTAATAAAAGACAATTAATAATCTTGATTATAATGACATAATGACCTTTACAAAGAATACAGAAACTAAAAAACATTTATACATATTTTAAATATATTATGTCGTATCCTTAGAAGAATACTGTAACAACTCAAAAAAATTTTATTTTGAGTTAAGCCCATAAAAAGTATACCTAAAATATTATGTTGCGGTCACTAAATGTCATAAATGAATTGCCAAGTGAATCACACCAGACTTTTTCACACAAGAAATAGTATAATTTTTATTACAATAAAATACCGTAATTGTAATTACGTTAATTATCTCACTATTCAAAAAATTGAATTAAATTTGTTTCTTCTCTCTCCTAAAAATTGTGAATTTTTAAGTTGCGACAGTATGCATGCGATATATAATGGTCATTTTAATTTAAAACATTAATTAGCACTTAGTTGTGCAACATTTGGTAAACCTGGCGTTAAGGGGACCCACCTCCGATGACCTTGAATTTGACATATATTGTCAAGGACACCCTAGCTCCCGAGTAACATGCAAGTGATTTTAGTCAGGGGTCGCTTTTTATTAAAAAGTTATAAACAAAAAAAGTTTGAAAAATATAGCAGCTATTTTGAGTATTGGAAGGCATAAATGACTAATATATATGTTGAAATAGTTCACGCATACACTTTCCACGCGAACCTAGGTTCACCCCACCCCCTCTGCTTTCGGGGGAGGTGCGGTAGCCCCTCCCTCGCTTACGTGTGTACTGTTTATGCACACACACATAAATAATACGTCAATTGTGTGTGCCCATACACACGTGTGTGTGCCCTGCTTTAACGAAAATCACAACTTTTATAAAGCAGGGCATACACACGTGTGTGTGCCCTGCTTTAACGAAAATCACAACTTCTATAAAGCAGGGCATACACACGTGTGTGTGTGCCCTGCTTTAACGAAAATCACAACTTTTATAAAGCAGGGCACACACACGTGTGTCTGCCCTGCTTTATAGAAATTGTGATTTTCGTTAAAGCAGGGCACACACACACACACACACGTGTGTATGCCCTGCTTTAACGAAAATCACAACTTTTATAAAGCAGGGCATACACACGTGTGTGTGTGCCCTGCTTTAACGAAAATATTCTGTGTCGGAAATATATGAAGAATTTCAAACGTAAACAAACAGGGACTGCCGCACTTACCACGCGAAACGAAAAGCCACATGGGTTCGTGGCGCGCTTTACAAACTCGTTTAGATAGAGGTGGTATTAAACAAGATAAGTTAGTCGATCATCTGTGTGAATATTTGTGACGATATACAATAAACGAGCTTGTAAAGCGCGCCACCAACCTGTGACAACTCGTCTCGCGTGAAAAGTGTATGCGTGAACTATTTCAACATATATATTAGTCATTTATGCCTTCCAATACTCAAAATAGCTGTTATATTTTTCAAACTTTATTTGTTAATAACTTTTTAATAAAAAGCGGCCCCCGACTAAAATCACTTGCATGTTACTCGGGAGCTAGGGTGTCCTTGACAATATATGTCAAATTCAAGGTCATCGGAGGTGGGTCCCCTTAACGCCAGGTTTACCAATAGATTTATAAAAGTATTAATATATTAATGGTTAATATGCATAAAAGGTCAAACGTTACCGATGACTTTGACCTTGACATGTGTTGTCAAGGTCATCATCCTGAGTGACCTTCAAAAGGTTTTAGCCGGCGGTCGTTGTTTATTAAAAAGTTATTAATGAAAGAAGGTTGAGAAATATAGCATTGCAGTCAGGCTGTTCTTCCGAAAACGTCCATGCTCCGATTTAGGTCAAACTTTGTAAATAGGTTCCTTTTACATAAAAAAGACATATACCAAAAGAATATTTAGCGACTCAAAAGTTAAGTAACTTTTTTAACATTTTTAACCTACTGCCTCCATGCATACACACCATGCATGCAAAACGAGTTGCCACATGGGTTTACAACTTTCTACGCGTGGAAAGTCCACGCATGTACTTTGCAAGGCACAATATGTGTCTATAGTTTAACGGTAGTGGAGCCCCCCACAGGGGGGTGGAACCTATACTGCCTCCACGCATACACTTTCCACGCGAGACGAGTTGCTACATGGGTTTAAAACTTTCCACGTGTGGAAAGTTCACGCATGTACTTTTCCATCCACACAATTGGGTTGAGTTAGGTTAGTTTTTTGGAGGTGGAGCCTCCCGCAGGGGGGCGGAACCTACTGCCTCCACGCATACACTTTCCACGCGAGACGAGTTGCCACATGGGTTTACAACGTTTCTGATTTTCTGAAGTTTCGCCAATGATGTTTATATGTTATGACTTTGACGGGTATGACTTTACGGATGTTTACATTACTTGCGAGCTGTTTTGGTTTGTAATATACTGAGTTAGTTCTAAGTGTATGCGTAGAGGCAGTAGGTTAAAAATGTTAAAAAAGTTACTTAACTTTTGAGTCGCTAAAAATCCTTTTGGTATATATCTTTTTTATCTAAAAGAAACCTATTTACAGAGTTTGACCTAAATCTGAGCATGGATGTTTTCGGAAGTTTCGCCAAGTCAAGTTTAGACAGCATTGTACTGTTCACGCAAAACGAAGTTTACCCTACCTCACCTAACCCCTGCTTACAGCGGGAGAAACAAAGTCTATCATTGTACGGTTCAGGTTTTCAACTTTCCACGCAAAAGGAGGTTCACCCCCCACCCCCTTCTTGCTTGCGGGGAAGGGGCGTAGCCTTTCCCCCGCCTACATGTGTACTGTTTATACACATATATCAGCAAATTACTTCCTTTAGCACTAACACAAACTGTTAGATATTTTAAACTTTTTTGTTTATAACTTTTTAATAAACAACGACCGGGTAAAACCTTTTGAAGGTCACTTTTATGTATATTTACCAAAAAGTGTTATTTCCGGTTACGCTTGTTAATTGCGGTTGTCAAAAGACAGTTAGCGAACTTTTAACTTTTTTGGCGACAGCAACTGGCAATCGACAATCAGAAATAACACTTTTCAACTAGAAGTTGCCATCGTTCGCGACATATTGTAGAATGGTCTTAATTCAAATGATTTATCGATTTATCGACATCCAATTTTGTTCATTTTGACAGTAATGTTGTTATAATAAATTTAAGAATTAAAACTTAGTTTGACTCATACTGTTGTCTCTAATTGATTTTTAATCCCGTGAGCCTTTATCAGTATCTTTTTATTAGTAAAACTAATATAACCCAGGTAGCAGAGTGACGTCAAATGACGTATCAATAACGTCTTAATGATGTCTCTAACATCAATAAAACGTCATTAAGACGTCATCCTGCTACCGGAGATATTATTAAAATATATAAATACTTTATATATACTTTATAATACTTTAATATATAAATACTTTATATGTGTACGTTATATATATAATAAATATGCTTATCTTTTGTATTTAAACCTATATTTCATAGAATTGCAAAAATTATTGCGTCGGTATCTCTAAAAAGATAAATAATCCTATTGCAAGCAATCTTTATTCACAAACTCTATCAATATCTATATGAGATTGCTTTTTTAGTTAACACTTTTACTTAACGGCAGTTTAAATCATTTCCTGATGCGTCACACATTAAAATCGCAAAAGTAAAAACCTTATAAAATATTAAAGCGTGTCCTTACATTATTGACAATATAAATGCCACGGCCGCGCGAACTGGCTTTAGGCTTGACGATCCATGGCCCTCTATATCTGAAATGCGCCGAAATCAATTCTCTGGCTTCGGTAGGCAGTAGAAATGTCTGAGGTATAAAATCGAGATTTCGAAGGCCCTTACTCCTCTGCATAGCTTCGATATTTTTGTAGAGGCGGTCCTTACGGGTAATTTCGTAAGACCTAAAGAATAAGATTTTTAAGAAGAATCGAGTCATCCGTTTAGATTTTTTATTATGTTTTATAAAAATTTAAATAAATATTTCCAAATTGTTTCAGGATTTTGTTTTTCGTTGCCACTATCTAGTGACTTTTTATACCTGCGAATTAAGTATCATCTACAATTACAGAAACTGTATCTCAATAATGCACTTCTTACCTAGGAAAATGGTTTATTTTTTGATAAGGCATCAAATTCCGCAAAATATCCGGCTTCGGGTGACTTCCCATCCACAGTACATTAAAATCTGTCTCGTTCATAGGTACCTAAAAAGCAAAGTTACAGCTTTTTTTATTCACAAAGATAAAATGAAGAAATGTTTCTCCTAAAAGTTTCTCAATGTCGAGAACTGATCTCAGAAGTAAAGTAAACAAAATTAATTGTTCCGTTTTATTTTCTCTATTAGGATCATACTCTTTCTCACACTAAATTCTTTCAAATTCTTAAAGAAAATGGTTTATTTAAATGAGTGTTATCAGATAAATGTGTTATCTCGAATCATCTTCGCATTTCGCTAAGGTATTTCTTATTATCCTCATTCTTATTCCGAGTGATTGTTGTTTTCAGACAAACGAATAATAATCTTGCTTCGTTATATCGGCGACGAAGCACGAAAATGTAGTGCGTGCGTTTAATATTTAAGTTGTATCGGTTACCGATACCTTCACTGACCTTTCGATGGAACAATACGTGTGTGAGCGCGGGCTGACTACTGATTAATAAAACGTATTAAGTTTTAGAAAAAGTGCATGGTAAAATTCTTTTTTAACATAGCGTATAAATGTTTTCGCATTTTAAATTTTCAAAATAACGTGAAAGACATCAAAGTAATAATTAGAATGCAACAGAAGAATAATAAAATAAGAGAATGTGTTATCATCCCAGTAAAAAACTTGTTATGTACAAATATGTATAAATATATACAAAATATGTCTATATGTTTTTTCTCTCTTGTACAATTTCTGTTCGTATATATAGGAAAAATAATGAAAAAACTAATTAAAAAATAATCAGAAAACTAGCGTTTGCATTTTTTTTACATAAAATAAAATTACGATAACATTATACTGTATTCTATACATATATAATCATATTTTATATACAATTATTACATTTATATATCTATGATTATATAGATATGAGCAATTTTTTCTCATTTCCTCAAACTTTACTTTTTATAAAAAAATACACAATGTGAAAATCATCCTTTTAATTATTTTCTAATTCTTTTTCTTATCTATTATTTTTCGTGTATATATATACGAACAGAAAATATATAAGAGAAAGAAAAACATATATGGACATATTTTATGTATATAATTTTATATATATTTATACATGTTTTTATATAAAAATTTTTTTATTGGAACACTAGTTTGATATTTTGTACATATATATATATATATATGTACTTCCATAAACTTTACATGATAATTGCGTAACTTACAGCGAGAACTAGTTTCCTTGAGGTAACTTTACGATATATATATATATATATATTTTGTACATATTATATATTTTGTACATATATATATGTGATATGTGATATATATGTGTTGATATATTTTGTACATATATATATATATATATGTATAAAATATATAATATGTACAAAATATATATATATATATATCGTAAAGTTACCTCAAGGAAACTAGTTCTCGCTGTAAGTTACGCAATTATCATGTAAAGTTTATGGAAGTTCCGTTTTTAAATAAACCGCCAAGTTTTCCCTACTTTTTGGGAGAGAAGTGGCGGCGATCAACCGGAAGGAAGCGAAAAACTGATTGGTTTGTTTAGAACGAAATAATACGGAAGGAGAAAATCAGAATCGCTCGGATCTTGCCATTGCCATTAGCCGCATTAGCGACAGCCATAACCGATCGCCTTTCTGTCACGTATTTTTTTAGTTCATGGCAACAGATCTTATTCCATCGCGTCCTTGGTCATTATGTTCCTATATGAAAATGTCATAGAATATTATGCTATATTTTGTTTTATCTATAATCTGTTTTATCGATAATCTGCAAAGTGACATGCACAAAATTGCGACTAAAGTCATAAAACTCAAAATCGGATTAACTCTCATTCATTATTAAAATTCTGAGATAATTAATGTATTTTTTAAATATAAATCTGTAATTCTGTTAACGTTAGGTAAATATTTACCTTTACGAAATCCCCCCCCCCCCCCCGTCTATGACCTTCTCCTTCACATATATTGTAGAGAGCACTCTCCTGAGTAACCTTCAGAACATTTTAGCCGTCGCTCGTTATTTATTAAAAAGTTATGAACAAATATAACTGAGAAATATAACAGTTTGTGTCAGTACTAAGGGAAGTAATTTGCTGATATATGTACTGTCCATGTCTGAGGACGTGGCCTAGTAGAAAAATTATATTCGCTCGTTCTCCTCTCGGAAGGCAATGGCAAACCACCGAGAGTATTCTTGCTATAAATACTTCTCTAAAAAAAAATATAGCCGTTCGGAATCGGCGTTAAACTGTAGGTCCCATATACAATGTGTATAATCTACGTGCGCAACACATGTGTATGAAGAGAAGTCACCACGGCCGGACACGAGTAATAGGACTGAGGGAGGGGTACTGTCCATACACATATATCAGCAAATTACTTCCTTTAGCACTGACACAAACTTGTATATTTCTCAAACTTTTTTTGTTCATAACTTTTAAATAAACAATGACTGACGATTAAGTTATAAGGAAAAGTTATTCAGGGTCATGTCTTTGACAATATATGCCAAGGTTAAGATCATTAGAGGTGTCTCCCCTTATTTTCATTTTTACCCTTTTCTATGCTAACTATTCTTTGTTTTTACAAAAGACTGTTCAATATATTAATGATTCACTACTTTAAATGACTTTCCTTCGTTCGTACATATACTATTTCCACATATATATTAGTCGTTTACATGGGTTTTCAACTTTCCACACGAAGAGAGGGTCAATATTGTGCACATGCAATCAAAAAATCCAAAATCTATACCAAAATAATAAAAACTTGAATATTTAAGAAAATAGTCATTTCCGCAAGTTAGCACTGGAGCTTCCGACTTCTTTTAGTACGTACTAGAGTCCCTCTAATAAGAGTCGCGACACAGAGCAGC
Source organism: Temnothorax nylanderi (assembly GCF_030848795.1). Classification (NCBI taxonomy): domain Eukaryota; kingdom Metazoa; phylum Arthropoda; class Insecta; order Hymenoptera; family Formicidae; genus Temnothorax; species Temnothorax nylanderi. The sequence continues at coordinate 86,681 of NW_027249424.1, forward strand.
AACTTTTGATTGGTTCGCATTTCGGCAAAAGCACGAGAAACAGAAAGAGAAAGAGATATAAGAGAGAAAAAGAAAGCGATATGAATGTATATCGCTTTCTCTTTCTCTCTTATATCCGATGTCGCGACTCTTATTAGAGGGACTCTAGTACATATTACGTGCCTGCAAAAGTAGATCAAAATCAGAGAGGGGTCGTATACGGAACTCTTACAAAAAAATAATTAAAAGGATAATCATCACATTATTTTTTTGTAAAAAGCAAAATATGAGAAAATGAAAAAGAATTGCCTATACATAATCATACATAAATGCAATAAATAATATGTAAAATATGATTATATGTAAAATATTGTATAATCAAATCGCAATTACTTTTTGTAAAAAAAAACAATGCAAAAGTTATTTTTCTAATCATTTTTCAATTATTCTTCTTATTACTTTTCTTATATATGGACAGAGATTATACAAGAGAAAGGAAACATATGATCGACATATTTTATATATAATTATATATATTTATACATATATTTGTATGTAAAAAAATTTTTACCAAATATATTTGTATTAATAATATCTAATGTACATATATAGTATTATTCATCTTTAAAATTGCGTAAGTTTATTTTCTGAATTTTCGCATTTTATTTATATTAAAAATAATTTGTATTAAAAATGTGTACATTAATCGGCATTCCCTGACATATATGTATGAAGTTAGCCCCGCACTTTTCGAATTCTGTATTTTTACTAATTGTGCTGCATTGTGCTACGTTTGTGCCTTATTGTGCCGCAAATCGCAATTCTGTAACTCAAAGCGTACTCAAGAAAACAAGTAGAAACGTGCACATTGCTTCCTCTATGAGGAAGCCTGTTTTTTTATGCATAATTATTAGTAGATATTTATTAATTTGGCTTCCTCATAGAGGAAGCAATGTGCACGTTTCTACTTGCACACTTAAAAACTATAAGGAAGCAATGTGCAAGTTTCTACTTGCTCACTTAAACAAATTTTTACTTGCACACTTAAAAACTATGAGAAAGCAATGTACAAGTTTCCACTTGCACACTTAAAAACTATGAGGAAGCAATGTACAAGTTTCTACTTGCACATTTAAAAACTATGAGGAAGCAATGTGCAAGTTTCATCTACTTGCACACTTTTTTTATGGATAGAGTATCAAAAGATAGATTGGTGTTGAATTTGGCAATGATCGGTGAAGGGGTTACCAATTTTTGTCTAAGTGTACAAGTCATACATGTAATATTATATATAAAGTATCATTAAAGAGAGGTTATATTAGAAATTTTTTCTAATTCTATTGTATTCTTAGATCTTTTCTACCCCTATTTCATATATAATCCTTTAAAATTTGATTAATCAGTTCTTTTTAAGCAAAAATCGGTAACCCTTTCACCGATTCTCGCAAAATTCAAAACAACTTTATTTTAATAATACTCTATATAAAATTACATGTACATCTTATATACTTTTTAAGCAAAAATCGGTAATCCCTTCACCGATCCTCGCCAAACTCAGAACAACCTTCTTTTAATTATACTCTATATATAAGATTACATGTATAACTTGTCCACTTTTTAAGCAAAAATCGGTAACTCCTTCACCGATCTTCAAAAAATTCAAAATTTTATAAAGAAAGAATCCTTTTACCGATTATCGCCAAATTCAAAATACCAACCTTTTTTTTAATGATACTCTATATAAAATTACATATACAACTTATACATGTAACTTTTTGAACAGAAATCGGTAACTCCTTCATCGATCTTCGCCAAATCTTAAAGAATTATATATGAAATAAGGGTCGAAAAGACTGAAGAATATAATAAAATTAGAAATAGCCCAATATTTCAAAATTTACAAAAGTTAGAGCAACCACGGACATTTCAAAAAAAATTCAAAAATTTTTTTTAAAAAGAACCCCTTTACCGATCATCGCCAAATTCAATACCAACCTTCCTTAAATGATACTCTATCGATTAAAAAAAAACAGCCTGATATCTCAATATTTGCGGAAGTTAGAGCAACCACGGACATCAAATCACCATATACACACACATACATACAGACATTTTTTTTAATGCAATATTTCGATGTTTTAGAACACTCTGAACATATTAGCATCAAAAACTCAAAAAACAATCTTTTCTTTGATTTCTTCTACCCATATTTCATATATAATTCTTTTAAATTTGGTTGATTAGACCCAACTTTATACGCAATCAAGGTTCAAATACGAAATTTACGAAAACAAAGCTTCCTCTATGAGGAAGCAAAAAAAAAACAATTTTTGATAGCCCCGAACATTTCGAATTTTAAGTTGTTCTTTATTGTGCCGTATTGTGCTATGTTTGTTCTGACTTGTGCGGCAAACGCGAGATCGATGACTTCAATAACAATAAAGAAAATAAATAAAAACAAACTTATACTATAGCCCCGCACTTTTGCCGAAACAAACCCAATTTTTTTTGGTAGATAGGTGATAATTTGTGCCACGTTGTGCCATTGAAATAAACTTGATATCTCTTTTCACTCGGTAGATAAAAAATATTGAACCTCAAATACAAAATAAATAAATTATTTTTACAATGCATTTATCAAACTTCTACAGGCAGTGCTGAGTTGCACTATACGAGTACAATAACCTTTCCTACACTGTTGGAAAATTTGTGTTAAATATAACATAAATCACATGTCCCAAACGGTCCACTCAAATTTTTGTGTTAATTTAATATAATATGGATGTGTTAAATGGTAACACCGATACTATGTTAAAATATTTCAACAGAAAGGAAATGTAATTCTGATCGTGATTTGAGGTTAATTAGGTTAATTATGTGTAGGTAAAATTAACATAACTTTTATGTTGAAGTTAAAATTGTAAGATAAAATCAACATTCTTTTTCTGTAAATTTTTATTCCCATTTCTGTTATAGAGTAAAATAAATACTCTTTTTCTGTAAATTTTAACACATTTAATACGTTCAAATTGTGTTACTTAACATGTTTTTTAAATTATTTTAATAATTTTACATTTTTAATTTGTAAAGTTCAATTAACATAGCAGGCATATATTAAATCTACACATGTATGTGTTGATTATTTTACGTAAAAATTGTAACAAGGACCTTTTTAAATAAAACTACAAAAATTTTCCAACAGTGTAATGTCAAAACATCTGCAGATCGCAGTTTTTGCAGCACAACTATCTAAAAAGAGTAATTTTTAGAAATTACAATTTTTAGACCACTATAACTTTTGAACCGTGACAGGGAATGAAATTGTGCGACTTGTGCTGAGTTGTGCTAGTCGAGCATAACAAGAAAATGGGCAGAAAAGAATATCGAAAGTTGCAGGAGTTGAAAATAATGGGTCAAAGTGGATGAGGGTGAGAAAAAACTTTACATTTTTTAATTTTCTAAAATTGTGCCGGATTGTGCTAGACGAGTACAATAACTTTATCTAATGACGAAATGTCTGCAGATTGCTAGTTTCCGCAGCACAAGTATCTAAATAAAGCAATTTTTAGGAATTACAATTTTTAGACCACTATAACTTTTGAACCGTGACAGAGAATGAAATTTTGCGATTTGTGCTGAGTTATGCTAATCGAACACAGCAAGAAAATGATCAGAAGAGTATCGATCGAAAGTTGCAGGGGTTGGAAATAATGGTCAAAGGGGATAGGGATGAGAAAAAGTTTCACATTTTTTAATTTTCTAAAATTGTGATAGGCGAGTATAATAATTTTTCTTAATGACAAAACCTCTGCAAAAGACTGCAGTAGCTGCGTATTGTCCATAAGATCTATAAAATAAAAGGAGAGTTTATTCCAACAGCACAACGTGGCACAAATTATCACCTATTTACAGAAAAAAATTGAGTTTGTTTCGGCAAAATAAGTACGGGGCTAGTATAATTTTGTTTTTTATTTTCTTAATTGTTATTGAAGTTATTGATCTCGCGTTTGCGGCACAAGTCAGTACAAACATAGCACAATGTGGCACAATAAAAAAACTCAAAATTCGAAAAGTATGGGACTATAAAAAAATTATGTTTTTTTTTTTATTTTCTTGAGTACGCTTTGAGTTACAGAGTTGTAGTTTGCGGCACAATACGGCACGTATAACACAACGCAGCACAATTAATAAAAATACAGAATTCGAAAAGTGCGGGGCTAACTTCATGCACGTCATTCCCTGGTAGAAATTCATGCAGTTTGATTAAACACCCAAGCAGTTGCTATCTAGTATTATTGATTTTTCTTGATATACAAAAATACTGCATAACAACTAGACAAAATTAGTTAAACCAGTTTTACTATACAATATGTGGGTCAAATTTTTATAAAAATTTGAATCACAAAAGTTTCAAGAGATGAGGTTATAAATGTCAAAGTTACAATTGTCAAAGATTAGAAGTGACGAATGAGTAAAATACACACGTAAATGAAAGATACGTCAGTAACAAAGAATTTTATTACTATATTTATTTTATTTATTTTACTTATTATTAATACGTTTATTGACTCCCCTCAGGGTTGCAAGGCGTTTTGTAGGGACGTTCCCAACCCTTTATTCAATTCTCATCCAATACTACCCTTCTCCTCTCACTTAACCCTTTGGACCAACGGCTTAACGTCACTTTCCGAAAGACGGAGCCCAGTTTGCTCCGCACAAGAGCCTATCTTGCACGGAGGGCGCAGCTTTCGGAAAAAACTTTCCATGTTTACATGGCTCTAGTGGACTCGAACCTGGTTCCTCAGATTACGAGTCTGGCGCTCTACCACTAGACCACACTGCCGCCATTATTTATTTTACTTATGGTATTAATAATATTAATTTTATTCCTTAGAATTATTCAGATTATTCTGATGATATAAGAATTAAATAGCTTTGAAACAGAGTCTATAGTGAAGACTTTAATAAAATATATAGGGTAACTCCGGTATTTACGCCGCGCGGTGTTTTACGCCGCAGATGTCAGAAAAAATAGAAGGAATAAAGGTACTTGCTCGCAATTATTTTGTCATGTGCCTTTATGCCATATTAGTATTGTGTTGTAATTTCAGTTCTTTACTGTTAATATTAACGAAACTGTCGTGAGTTGAATCGATTTCTCACCGTAGTAAGAAGTGTGATCTTGTGTTACGACTTACGTAAAATGATTACTGTAGGCCCTACAGTGTAGGGAATGTAAAAGGTTTAATGGTTATTTCATGATACATAAGTGTAGAGGGATAGTAAATGATGGAATACAGCAAAATACAAGTGCGTAGCTCTTGTACTTTTTGTTTAACTTAATATCTTGTATATCCCTCCTGTTTAGGATATACGGCAAGTTAGCATGCGAGATTTATGCCATAGTACAGACACTTTGTAAAACTCGAAATCTCCTATGTGTTCTTTTTCTTCTTTTTTTGGATCGTATAACAATAGTCTTTAATGCATCTATCGCTCTTCTATTTTCTTTTTAAAAATTTTTAGTTTTATAATTTGTTTATCATTCTTACATCTTAATAAACTTCTTACACACATTTTATAACTTATTATGACATTTTATTGCCTTATTTATAAACATTATTTGTAATTTTTTATAAGGCGTATATTTCACCCATGAATGTTATATAACCCACCCCTCCGGGATATATGGCAAAAATGCAAGAGTTTCTAAAAGTTTTTTTTATTAAATACAAAGAATGAATATTTTATATTTTTATTTTTTTATAGTAGTAGACAGTATAAAGTTTTTATTGATATAATTTATTTGCCTTAAACATAGTAAATAGTACTCGATAAATTAAGTTTCCCTTAGCTGCGGCGTATATACTGGAGTTACCCTAAAAGATACAAAAATGAATAGTGTCATATAGAATATCTCATTTATACATGATAAATTATTAAAAATATTAAAACACAGATATATGGTTATATATTGTCCTTTTACTGTTAAGTAGGAGAGACCGGTGCAAACTCGACACCGAGGCAAATTTGACATTAGGCTTTTTGCCAATTTAAATCTATCGTAGAAACTTGCCTTTCCTACTGTAAATGTGTCTTTATGTGCCAGTTTTATCAACGAAATTTGGTGACATTCTGAGTTATGGTGTAATTTTTAGCGCAACATAAGCGTTTTTGATGGTGAAAAGTAATTTTTCTGATCTCTCGAAAATTTCTACTCTTTCATCGAGCTTTACTCTTGCGAATCTACCGGTAAATGATTTTGATGGGAAATTCGATGCTTTATACGAATCCGATAATAATTTTTGCATATTTTCAAAATTTTTATATTTTTGGAGTAATAAAAGTGAAAAACGACGTTCGGGGCAAAGTCGACACCACGCCGTTTTATCGGCTCCGAATAACAAACGATGCTTGTCATGAAGCTATATGGGCCATGACAAATGTGTGCGCACGTTTAATCGCGAATTTACTTGCATAAATTGTTTTTCAGACATGAGTTTAGATGAAAATAATTGAATGTTCAACAATTTTTGTTCTCATTATTTCCAATGATTGTTTTACTTAATTTCGAATTTTTGTACTTTCTAAATATACGATAAACAATATATGTTTAGTTTCAGACAATAAAAAATAAGTTTCAGATCAAATTGTGTCGATCAGGCAAGTGTCGAGTTTGCCCTGGCATTTTTCAATTTGAAAATTTGTCTTTGCGTCACTTTTCCTTTCCTGGGAACAAAACTAAGCAACATACAGCAAAATTTCCTTAAGCAATTTTGTACTTGAAGGAACATTCTTTAAATGTGTACCATTAAATTTGCTTGCAAATTTTAATTAAATGTTGAAAATTGCCTTTGAAAAAATCGTGTCGAGTTTGCTCCGGTCTCCCCTAACTGAATTCAGATTTTGTCTTTTCTGTGTAGTAATTGCGTGAAAAGCGTTACATCTTGATTGGGATCCTAAACACAGTTGTCTGTTCAGTTACTAAAAAAAAGTCAATATAACTGCCCAATAACCAATCAAAAACTACATTAAATTTATACCAGGGATTTTAATGTAATAAACACCTTTTATTTTTATTTTTCGTTTGATTATGTGCATCAAATTTTCCTTTTAATAAAAACTGTAAAATCTTTAAAATGTTTTTTGCTAAAAAAAACTCTGTGCACAGAAATACTTTAGATCATAATGTCTGTAATCCTATAAATAGACAAGTGGGTGAACACTTGACGCTTGACGCAATCGTATCTTTCGATAATCACTCTTACAGTTTATCCTTTCGAAAGAGTATCTCGGTTATGTTAGTTAGATAAGTGTATCCTGGTTTGTCTCAGAGCAAGCGATAGGCACTAAAATGGTAAAACTGATAATTTGAAATTCTAATAGAATGGTTACACCGTAGGAGGAAGTCATTGATACGACCGCGCGCATTTATACCACAGAACGTGAGTAACATATTGCATCGCCGATGAAGGATAACGAGCCAGCAGCAAGAAGGCCACATGGAATACTTTCGAGTACATGTAGAATCAAGAAAGAATTCTCCGACTCAATATTGTCAATTAAAATATTGCGATATTCATATTGCGTTTGCAAATCCATACATTTATCTAATCTTAATCACCAGGGATCTAGTAATAAATTTTCGTTATAAAAATAATTTTAAATCCACTTAATATATACTTAAAAAAAATTATACATAAATAATAAATAAAAATACAAGTTTTTGCGGCTATCATATTTAGTGTTTATTTTATTTTTATTATTAATCCTTTTTTTAAACATTAACTCTTTTATTTTTTAATTCTCTTTAATTCTTTTTTTACCACGATGCTTATATTTGACTTGCTTAATTGACTTAATTTAATGTCGCTGTTAGAAGAAAAGAAAGACTCATCTTTTGAATCACTTATGTTCTTCAATATTCCTGATTAAATTAATTCATAATTACTACATTGCAGTGAAGATATTTAGATGTGTGATAAATAAATATAAGTATACAATATGTGTGTGTGTGTGTGTGTGTGTGTGTGCGCGCGCGCGCGTGCGTGCGCGTGCGTGTGCGCGTGTGTGTGTGTATGTATACAAAGTGTCATGTAATACGCGAACCACCACTGCTCGTGAGCAGGTAGAGCGGGTAAAACTGAATCGAAAAGTCTTTTACCGTTTTGTAAATTTCTCAATAATTAATGAGAAATTAATTAAGGATGTTCTGGGAAGCACTGTCCCAACCAAAAGTATGCAGGAAATATTAAAAACACCGATATATTAATTCTTCAGGGATCAAAAGGCAAAAAAATGTACATAAATAGTTATGGCAAATCTAATAGAATGTAAAGAACGTAGATTTAGTGACTGTAAATAAGTTACTTTTTTTTTTTTAATTTCGCAAAAAATTATTTTTTGTTTTGTTGCTATATTTTTGTTTGTCTATGATCTACTTGTGTGCAGTAAAATATCATTATATTGGTAGCATTTTTTAATGTTTACACTTTTTCTCTGTAAAACTCGGATATTCAAAAATTAATAACTTTTATCTAAATTGTTAATTGATCTGAATTTTGGCCTTAAACTTTGAAACAGAATACAAAATATGATATTAAATTTTCATCAACTTCGTAGTATTTTAAGGGGCTACATCCACCTAGAGGCCCGAAAAATATTTCGAAATTCAGATATTTTTTTTCAGAAACGATTAGTGGGAATGAAACGAATTTTTTTGTACTCAAAGATACATGTTTTGAGAGCTTCAAAAAAAATTATTATCAAAAAATTTCCAAAAACAAAAAAATTATGGCCGCCGGCAGATAATGATGTTTTTTTCAGCGGTGGACATCATATCTGGAAAACCGCTCGATAGATCGTTTTCAAATTTACACAAAATACGCTGAGAAACATTTAGAGGTCGTTGACGATCTTACTTTTTTTAAATCGATTTTTTAAACAAAATGGCAACGAATTGAAACTCAGGTGTGGAAAATCTGTGAGACAATGTCGTCATTCTTACGTAATTATTAAAAAATAAAGATTGATTTAAAAAAAGTAAGATCGTCAACGACCTCTAAATGTTTCTCAGCGGATTTTGTGTAAATTTGAAAACGATCCATCGAGCGGTTTTCCATATATGATGTCCACCGCCGAAAAAAACATCATCATCTGCCGGTGGCCATAATTTTTTTGTTTTTGGAAATTTTTTGATAAAAATTTTTTTTAAAGCTCTCAAAACATGTATCTTTGAGTACAAAAAATTCGTTTCATTCCCACTAATCGTTTCTAAAAAAAAAATATCTGAATTTCGAAATATTTTTCGGGCCTCTAGGTGGATGTAGCCCCTTAACAAACTTTCCAGAACATACGCGAATCAGAATGCATCCGTGCGATTCGACAAGAAGGAGTAACTTAACGTTCACGTTGCTACGCACGTGGCAAAATATTAGGAGGAACCTTATAAATATAACAACGGCTATACGTAAGTGACATTCGTGCATAGTATACATTTATTTTCATTAATTTATTAAGTTTCTTTAGTTTTTCCAACTTTCTAATTGCCATCATATATACAGGATGTTCCAACAGAAACAAGACATTTAATTATCTCTTTACTTTTGACAATATAAAACAATATTTCAGACATAATTTGAATAGCTTCAAAGAGCGAATATAATGATGTAAGCAAAATTTTCATTCCAAAAGTCATTTCTTCCAAATTTTTAAGGTCATCATTATTTTTTTATGTAGTAGTACATAATTTTTTTCTCTTGTATATTGTAGCTGATAATGTATTCAATTACGTATAATAACATTGTTCTAGAAAATAACTTTAAACTTTAAAATTAAATTATAATTAAATAAAAAATATATTAAAATGCTAAATTTTTCTTATAAATACAGAATGCTAATTTTTCTTATTAGTATAACTGTTCAAAATGATGGCTTTAAGATGTAATACATTGCTGAAAACGGTTAATTACTGAGTGTGATATTCTTTCAACACAGTTTCTGAGGTTTCAATAATTCTAAATATCTGTAATAGATAATAAACATCAATCGTAATATTCTGTATAGACATAATAAACATGTGTAATTAATGGAAACTAGTCTGTCCGCTATTTTATTAGTTTGTCGACTATTTCACCATGCTTTATTTAAAGAGAAAATTAATATGATTTTCATTTACGGTAAAAGTCAACAGCGTTTAACGCAGTACAAAAAGAGATTTCCTGCAGTACAAAAGAGATCGTGATTATCCATCGTGTTCTGTGTACGCAAATATGATTCAAAAGTGAAACTGGGAATGTAGAAAATAAAAAGCCTGCAAAATTTAAAGTGCAAAACAAGTGAAATAAAAATTGCGGGAGTAGTAAATCTAAATCCGCATGTTAGTATCAGACATATCAGACAATTTGAACGAAAAAGTGGCATTGGCAGATCCAGCATAATGCATAATGTGGATACTTCGTCAACAAAAGTTGTATCCGTTCCATTTATCTCTTCATCAGAAGCTTTATGTATGGGAAAAAATTTTTCACATACATAATTATACATAAAATATGTTTATATACATTTTCTTTCTCTTGTTATAACCTCTATTCGTATATACAAGAAAAATAATAAGAAAAAAAAATTAAAAGGACAATTTTTGCATTGTATTTGTATCTTAAAAAAGATAAAGTTTGAGGAAATGAGAAAATTTTCCCATGTACTTATAATCATATATAAATATGTATTACATATGTAAATATGTAATAATCGTATATAAAATGTGATTACATATGGTTATATATAAAATATTGTATAATCTAATCGCAATTTTACTTTTTATTAAAAAACACAATGCAAAAATTATTTTTCTAATTATTATTCAATTATTATTATTTTTATTTTACTTTTATTTTACTTTTCTATATACGGACAGAGATTATACAAGAGAAAGAAAACATATAGATATATTTTACATCTAATTATATATATTACATACATATTTTTATATAAAAATATTTTTACCGGCAAGAGATATCCCTTTTATGTAGCTATCCTTTTCTACAATTTTCTACAAAAACAGCTCACAATCACAGAGGTATATAGAACTGGTTTTTTCACGCATGTGCGTCAAATACGATTGTTTCAACACTGAGAAAAAAAATTTGTTAATCTCACAAAATATTTAGTCCAATTCAAGCAACTAAACATTTTAGTTAGTTTAACTAAACATTAGTTGAATTAATTAATTCTTGATTAAAAAATGTTAAAGGTTGATATGAATGCACTATACCTTTTTTAGTGCAACTCAATAATTGTTGAAACAACTAATATTTAGTTAACTAACTAACATGTTTAGTTGCTCGTATCAGACTAAATATTTTTTGGGATTAACAAATTTTTTTCTTAGTGAATTTATATAAGTTTTAATCAACGAAGTACTTAATTTTTAGCTATCACAAAATTGTGTATAATCTTCACATTATTTCTAAAAATTATGAGCAAGTTGGAAATTTAAAACAATGAAGTATAGTAAGATAAAATTTTGTTTTACAATATGTAATTTTTTTACTACAAAACATACAAACAGTTTTATTTGATTCAAAATGGGAAGGCAATCATCCTTTAAAAATGTCTTTATTTATCTACGAATTTTGAAATACTTCAAATTTTTGCTTTTTAATAAATATTTGCTCTTTAGCTATTTTAGATACTTGGATCCACATTACACAAATATTGCACAACTCATTAATTTACTTACGTAGATGTTTAACGTATTTTTGACGTAGAACTACGTCTTTATCCGCGGTAGGGAGGGTACCCACGGATGAAACAATTGAACGCGACTATGCAACGAAAACATGTCACACTTTGAACGTTTATATCTTCGAAACTAATAATTGTAGAGTAATCATTGACATCTCATTTTAAAGCTTAAGAAGTCCCATTTATGATAAAACAAGTCCGAACTCTCTATTTTTTACCGTTTAGATACAGTAGCGTTAGAAAGTTTAGTTAAATTTCTTGTAGATGCAACGAAAACATGTCACACTTTGAACGTTTATATCTTCGAAACTAATAATCGTAGAGTAATCATTGACATCTCAATTTAAAGCTTAAGAACTCCCGAGAGAGAGAGAGGGAAGGGGAGAGAGAGAGAGAGAGAGAGAGAGAGAGAGAGAGAGAGAGAGAGAGAGAGAGAGAGAGAGAGAGAGAGAGAGAGAGAGAGAGAGAGAGAGAGAGAGAGAGAGAGAGAGAGAGAGAGAGAGAGAGAGAGAGAGAGAGAGAGAGAGAGAGAGATAGCTTTATTACCTTCTCGGCTATTTTATACATAAAATATTCTTAAATTAATTTATACATATAATAAGCATGGTTTTTAAGATAAAATATTTAATTTTGCGCACACATGTATTCACGTACGTACACCCTTACATACACGCACAAACACACAAACACACACACACACACACACACACACACACACACACACACACACATACTCTCAAATCAAAATATAGAATTCAGCGATAACAATAATAAAGAGGATTTACAAAATATTAAGCATGGTTGTGTGCGTGCACACAAACAAAAACACACACACACACACACTAATTCACAAACACAAATACGCTTTAAGAAGTTTAGGCGACGTTGATAAAAATAAATGTTGACATCTCATTTTAAAGCGTAAGAAGTTCCTATTTATGATAAAACGAGTCCGAACTCTTTATTTTTACCGTTTAGATATAGTAGCATATACGCGCGCACGCGCACACACACACACACACACACACACACACACACACACACACACAAATTAAAATTTAGAGTTCAGCGATAAGAATAATAAAGAGGATTGACAAAATATTAAGCATGGTTTTAAAGAAAAATATTTAATTTTGCATAAATATGCATGTACGCACGCACACCCCTATATACACTCGCCCGCGCGTGCACACAAACAAAAACACACACACACAAATACACACACACACACACACACACACTTATGTTTTCTGACATAAAAGTAAATATAGAAAAACATTTATTGTTTTATTTCTTTAAAATAAATTTATGTTTGAAAAAATCAAACTAGCACAGTAAACAACTGTGCCGCAAACACGTAGAACTACGTCTACTGCACAGTATGGGCACAGCAACAACTGTGCCGCAATCAACACGTAGCACTACGTCAACTGTCAATGATGATGATTGACGTGATCAAGGAAGGCCAAGGCCCACACCGGGATGTAGCGCCGAGTTCATCATCAGTGACAGTTGACGTAGTTCTACGTTGTTGCTTAAAAAATAAACAAAAATATAAATCAAACAGGCACAGTAACAACTGTGCCGCAAACACGTAGAACTACGTTAACTGTCACTGATGATGAACTCGGCGCTACATCCCGGTGTGGGCCTTGGCCTTCCTTGATCACGTCAATCATCATCATTGACAGTTGACGTAGTGCTACGTGTTGATTGCGGCACAGTTGTTGCTGTGTCCATACTGTGCAGTAGACGTAGTTCTACGTGTTTGCGGCACAGTTGTTTACTGTGCTAGTTTGATTTTTTGCGAGGTCTCGTCAAAACTGTGATATCCAAAAGGAATGTGACCTAAAAATCGATTTTTGAATAATTTCTAGCAATTCTTTTGAAATATCTTGCCGCTTGTTGAACTAAAAAATATTAAAAATTGCGATTTTGGCGATATTTCTTTTCTTCTACTATTTAATACACAAACTTTTTTTTCGAGATTTGATCCATAAAATATTAAAAAGGAAAATGCTATTTGCACATCTCACAATTTTGCGACAAACTTACCAAATCGTGGCAAAACGAAAAAACAGTCTTTTCTTTACTAATCTGTATTTTTTAATAAATAAATGTTTTGCAATCTGATATAGCATTTTTCTTTTAACTTTCGCCGCCCACTTGCTCTACAATTTCATATAACTCATCTGGGATCGTTTTTGACCTCACCTCATAATTACTTATTTTATATTGAAAAAAGGAATTTTCGACATATAAATAAAGGATTTTTAATATATAAACATTTTTATTAAAATTAACACAAAAAGTATAAATATTGCTATAAAAATAACTACTCGAAAGTATTAATTTTCGGCGAAACAGAAAATATCGCTATCTTTAGAACGAATCTTAAGAAAGTGATGAAAAACGGATATATAGTATAGAAGGACACTTTAGGAATACTAGTAAAAAAAAACCAAAATTATTGACCGTTTAGATTTAGAAATACAATAATAAATAACTTCGATTTTCGCGATTATTTGACGTAAAGAAGCGACTGGAGGAGAAAAATGAAAGAATAGTCTTTTGTTTTGTGTGCGAGGGACAGAACTACCCAAAAGTTTTCAGCCTGTAATCGCAAATAGCCAGATGTTTTCAGTGTAGGGTCAAAAAAGACCTCATGTGGGTGGTGAGAGTTAAACGTATAACTTATATATATAGAAACTATTATTAAAAACAAATTAAATTTATTTACGTTTGTCAAATATTTTGTGGCAAATTGTGATTTACGCATCTTTACATGCGTATTCAAAGGTCTCACCTTCCCTTAAATACTTATACAGCTGCTTTGCCACTGTTACGTCGCGCCTGCGCAAAAAACGGAGCCCGTCAATCGTTAGCGGCGATATTGCGTCATTTGTGTCAGTTTAACGCGAGCCTGCGCGAGCCACTGCTCGGGAGACATCCGGGATTTTTGCTTGTTTTAAGGTACGGGTATATCGCGTTTTCTTTCATCTTTCTTTCGCGAGAGAGAGCATTTATTCAGCCTCTTATCCGATAAATAAAGCAGCCACATGTATGTCATATGTGACTTGCAAATATTGAACGACATTAAATAACATTATGTAATTAATCGCATATTTTTCGTATCAATCAATATTTATTTTGTATTCGTATGCTTAACACATGAAGTTATACACATTTGGGGTGAATTGCGTCACATTGCGTCTACGTATTCGTATATTGTACAATAGTTATCGATTAAAATACAAAATTGTACTTTTATTGATTTAATGTTATTTTGAACTGTCTTGTTTATTTTTTGACCTTATATTTATATACATATATAATATATATATAATTTATATACATATATTTATATACATATATATATACGTGGTCTGTTTAAGGCAGTTAGTTCGTGAAAATACAATCCAAAATTGTATACTCCAAATCGACGTGAAAACACTGAAAACATCTGGCTATTTGCGATTACAGGCTGAAAACTTTTGGGTAGTTCTGTCCCTCGCACACAAAACAAAAGACTATTCTTTCATTTTTCTCCTCCAGTCGCTTCTTTACGTCAAATAATCGCGAAAATCGAAGTTATTTATTATTGTATTTATAAATCTAAACGGGCAATAATTTTGGTTTTTTTTTACTAGTATTTCTAAAGTGTCCTTCTATATCCGTTTTTCATCACTTTCTTAAGATTCGTTCTAATTATTAAAATTCAAAATACGAGATTTTTATGTGCTTTGTGCATGCAATACATGAAAAAAGTGCAATTTTTAATAGCGATTATCTCGCGTTCGGGACGGTCAATTACTTTTAATTTGTACAGACGTGTAGATATCACATTTATTAAGATACAGTAAAATTTTCAAATTTTTCTTATGAATTGATTTACGGACTAACTACCTTAAAGAGTAATGAGACTGAATTTTTTTCTCAACAACTAAGTAACACTGTAAAAACGAGACTGCAATAGATCGAGAACTACATTCATACTCTACCTTCAGTTAAAATTTCAATTTGATAACATTAATACATGTGATTTTACAATCATTTGTATAACTGTATATTTGAGTCACGCGTGACAAAATTGGAATATAAGGAAATCGAGCAGCGTTATGCGACTACATTCTGTGTCAAACTCCAGGACAATGCGATTGAAACATTTAAGGAGGTTGGTTAATTGATATCCCGGGGCAGGCAGCGCGGCAGGGGAAAAGCATATAGGTTAGATTTTCGTCACGTGAAATAAACGAATTTTAGCAAATAAATATGTGGAATGCATTCAATTGCTGTTTCTTAAAGTTTAAAAAGAGTTGTTTGTACAATTAAAACCCAAATACGTTATTATTCACGTTGAAATGTGGAAATAATAAATGTGGTCCTGTTTTATTTTTACAATTTCTTGATAACTATAAAGACGAATCATTTCAGTCTTCGAGAAAGTTCTTCTGTAAAGAATTATTTGCACCTATTTTCATGAAATTTTTATCATTTTTAATATGCTTTCGAGAGTTACATTACAGGTTAGATAACATTTTTGCTGTGTCGTCCGTGTATAAGAGAGAGACAAGAGTATAACTTCCTAGATAGCCAAATGCTGTGAGTTTGCTGCCATGTTGCCAACAAGCAGCTTGTCGTTAATGCAACTAATTTTGACAAACTCGGGACAAGGTGAGACAGCATTGCTTGTCGGGTTGAACTCATATGAATTATATTTCTATTAACAGCAAATTGATTGCAACGTGACAGCATCCATCAATTTGTGAGGGATTTGTGACAATTTCATATTGTCAACACTTCGTTAGCAACGAGATACAATTAAAAAACTTCATAGCTTAATGACATATACACAATAACGGATGGAAATCATTATATATGTGTTGTTGCTGTCACGTTTGCATCATGATGCTCAAGATGGAACGATGAATCATTCATTGCTGTCATGTTGCTGACATGTTGCAGACAACATAACGTACCAATATTGCGGACCGTTTGCTCTTGAAATTGCGTCAACTGATTGCATGTATAAGCAGTCATGTAGCTGTATTTGTAACGTGTTCTATTTCGATGTCAGCAAATATATGAAAACTATATGATAAAAATATATGAATTTACACCAAATATATGAAAACACATGCAATGCATTAGTTTGCTCAATATGCTCTATCACGCTTGGCTATCTGGGTTCAGTAATTAATTACTCGACAACCATGCAGCCAATTGTCTTCAACTTTGGCATGGACGACAGATTCCCATAGACGAATATCCTCCATAAATTTGAACTAATTCTTATCAAATTGATTTGAGCAACCATCCTCCTTAAGAAGTTGAAATAGACTTACAGAGATCTGGTTCTATCCCGGGCACAAGGCATTTTTAGATGGCGGTGAAATTGTGAAAATAAATCGCGTTTGGACCACTAATGACAAACAATTTGGTGATTCAAATTTAATTTAATTGATCACCAATCATTCTCACTGTTAACTTTTTAAATGTTTCTCTGTCACGTTATCTTGAACTTTGACACAGAATTTGCTGTCAAACTTCACATAACGCTGCTCGATTTTCTTATGTTTCATTTTCATGACGTGTCACCCAACATACACTTATACAAATGATTGTAGAATCACGTGTATTAAGGTGCCAATTCATGAGACGCTGAAAATGAGCGTCAACAAGGTGAACGTGGTGGTTTCGCTTTGACGATAGCGTCAAAGAAATAAAGTTGAATTTGTTTAATATTCAGCGTCGTTGCTGAATCGTCGTTAATCTTCCCAGTACAATCAAACATAGACTTCGAAATACGTATAAAAATATTAATTATTTTCAAGTAATATCTTCAAGTAATAATATTTTATGGATACATATATAAATAAAAGATATTATTTCTGAAGATTTTTGCTTGCTGAAAATGAGCGTCGAGCGTCAACGTGAAAAGGCACCTATAATGTTACGAATTGAAATTTTAACTAAAGATAGAGTATGAATGTAGCTTTCGATCTACTGCAGTCTCGTTTTTACAGTGTTAGAGCCAAAGCACATAACATGGCGTAGCGATATACGACGGTCGTAGTCCTCGACCTGACAAATCAGGATACGCCAAAGCTTGTGCGTTACTTACGTCTACGACTACGACTGTCATATGTGCTTTGGCCTTTACTAGTTGTTGAGAAAACAATTCAGTCTCATTACTTTTTAAACACCACGTATGTATATATATATATATACATACATACATACATACATACGTACATACGTACATACGTACATACGTACATACGTACATACGTACATACGTACATGTACATACACACAAATATATATGTATGTATGTACCCGAGAAAAAATAAACTTATGTAGGGGAGACCGGGGCAAAGTCGTCACAGGGGCGGAGTCGCCATTGCAATTATCTCGAAATCTGTATGTTGTGTGAACTCGCCATTAATACTGTAAACGCGGCTTATGGTGCCCACGTGACCAACGGAGTTCAGTGAGATTATGTGCCATGTTGTAATTCTTATCGAGGCAAACGTGTTTTCGGAGGTCAAAAGTAAAACTTTTTGCGCGTCGAAAATTTGTAATATCTTAAATATATATTATTGTGTCTCCAAATCTCAAAGTAAGTGATTCTAAAGAGTAATGCATACTGTGAACACGAATCCAGTAAAGTTTTTTTATTTTTATTGATTTCTAATATTTTATGAGCGACCAAATTTGAAACTTGTGTCCGGGGCGAAGTCGTCACCAAGCCGTATCATGGAGGCTTCGGGCGAAAATCAAAGTCCAAGAAGCACCGGTCGGATTCCAGCGAGGACTTGGATAATATGTGCTGCGTGTGCTCAGAGATGACAGAATAGAGCTGACGAGAAACGTGCGAGCGTAGGGCACATAAGTGTGTGCGCTTTTCTTGTAATTATTTTCCGCCATCGTGTTTTTAATTAATGTTTTCATTTTTCTATTAAAAAATAATTAATAAAATGTATCCTATCATTTTGCATAATCGGAATTATGAATTTTCATTTAAAATTCAGTCTGAGAATAGAGTGACGACTCCACCCCGGCGATTTTGACATTTGAATACATATCATGGATCTAAAAACATATATGTATATATATAGAGAACTATATACATGTTACGGGCAAAGTCCGCATGGTGTGCAGTGTCGGCATTGCCCGGGCAATGTCAGCATTGCACAACGGGACTGGGCAAAGTAGTTTATTAGCGAACATTGCCCGGTTAATTGATGTGGGCAAAATTAACACTGCCCATCCAGCGAAGACAATGTCAGCAACTATTATCACATTCCGGACTTTGCTCGGTTTCAAGTGGGCAATGTCGAAAATTAACAGTTAGCCTTATGTAGGCAGGGGAGGGGCTTCGTTTCCACGCGAGACGAATTGCCACATGGGTTTACAACTTTACACGCATTGAAAGTCCACGCATGTACTTTGCAAGGTACACTGTGTGTCTAGTTTAACGATAGTGGAGCCCCCCCGCAAAGGGGCGGAACCTACTGCCTCCACGCGTACACTTTCCACGTGAGACGAGTTGCCACATGGGTTTTCACTTTTCACGCGTGGAAAGTTCACGCATGTAATCAAAAACATCCACATCACGTCATGGATGCATCAATAAGCGTTCACAACGCGTTGTGGCATTTTCACATTGCCAAAACGCGTTGTGAGCATTTTTGAAAGTGCCACGATACGAATTTCGTGTTGTGGCCTTTTTGAATATGCCACAACGCATTGTGGTCGGTTTTTTCACTCAGTGAGCGTTTTCGGTCTTTGAGCTTGACATGTCCATTTAGCGCAGCTTAGTCCACGGAGATTTAGCATTGTCGACATTGCTCACTTGGAACCGAGTAAAGTCCGCAATGTGATAATAGTTGCTGACATTGCCATCGCTGGATGGGCAGTGTTAACTTTGCCCACATCAAACCGGGCAATGTCCGCTAATAAACTACTTTGCCCAGTAGGGGTGTACCGTAAAGACCGGATCAACGCTTAAGAGTAGGTTCCTGAGATAATTCTAAGACGAAAATCCTAATACTAAAATGTCGAGGCTATAATAGTTTTTGAATTATAAGCATTTATAGTTAGCGAATCAGACCGCCTAAAGTTGGCGCGCTCAGGTGTGGTACAACGCGAAGTGCTAAAGGCGAAAGCTGACCGTCGCCCCTCTTGTTAATATGTCGATATACAGATTACATATGCGAAGATAAGATTGTTTTCATTGATATTTCTGCAAACGCATTGTGCAGCAATAACATATATTTTATTTTTCTTAATATTGGAAATGCACATTTTTTATTTTCACGTGATACATAAAGCGCAAGCTACCAGATGAGATTTCTTTCATAAATCTGCTATCAATATCATATCCTACAGACAAAACTGTAGTTATCAAGCAGTAGATACGTAGTTAGCAAATAATATGATCTTACAATTATTTAACAAAATAAACAGCTACTATTGCTAATATAAAAATAAATCTAATTCAAGTACACTTTAAACGTTCGATTAAAATAATTCGGAGGAACTAGAAACAATTAATAAAATAATAAATAATAAATTAATTAATTATTTATTAATTGTACAATTTTAGAGTTGTTAATTTATACAATTTATAAAATCAATTATGTACATACATTATAATAAGTGTTCAAATTGTGCACCATTCATATCAATGCACAATCTTGCGCGTCGCAATAAACTTCGGTGCGCATAGCGTATCATTTCGGGAGATATACTCGCAACTGCTTCGACAATGCGATTGTGT
Source organism: Temnothorax nylanderi (assembly GCF_030848795.1). Classification (NCBI taxonomy): domain Eukaryota; kingdom Metazoa; phylum Arthropoda; class Insecta; order Hymenoptera; family Formicidae; genus Temnothorax; species Temnothorax nylanderi. Next base: position 107,190 of record NW_027249424.1, read on the forward strand.
AATTCTTCCCGATTGCGCGCACAGGCTCCCGATAAATATAATTTTTTAAATATCCCCAGAGAAAAAAATCAAGTGGAGTTAAATCAGGTGATCTCGCTGGCCAGTGTTGTGATCCACCGCGTCTTATCTATCTGTTTGTGTAAGTTGCATCCAGAAAACGGCGAACATTTCTGGACGAATGCGTTGGTGCACTATCGTGTTGATAAATCATGCTTCCTCTAAGATGCAGTGGAACATTTTTTAACAAAAATCGATAAATCATATTTCAAAAAATTTCGAAAAATTTCACCATTTACCCTAGAAGGTAGTTCAAATGGCCCAATCTGTTATAAAATAAGATATTAAAATTATTGTTTTAATAACCTTTTAATGATCCAATAAACAATTTCAATTTAATTATTATTACATCATATTTACAATGTTTTGAAATTATTAATTATTAATTCTATGAAAACGTAACACACATAATGTTGACAGAAATTATAAAACATCTTACTATTGTGTCATCTAAAATACCAGCCCATAAATTAATCTTGAATCTATGCTGGAAATGGATAAAAATAATCATAATTATCACGTATGGTCAGAGGATAATCCTCACGAGTACAGGATGAACAATTTCCAGTATTTTTTTCTCTGGGGATATTTAAAAAATTATATTTATCGGGAGCCTGTGCGCGCAATCGGGAAGAATTACACAATCGCATTGTCGAAGCAGTTGCGAGCATATCTCCCGAAATGATACGCAATGCGCATCGAAGTTTATTGCGACGCGCAAGATTGTGCATTGATATGAATGGTGCACAATTTGAACACTTATTATAATGTATGTACATAATTGATTTTATAAATTGTATAAATTAACAACTTTAAAATTGTACAATTAATTAATAATTAATTTATTTATTATTTATTATTTTATTAATTGTTTCTAGTTCCTCCAAATTATTTTAATCGAACGTTTAAAGTGTATTTGAATTAGATTTATTTTTATATTAGCAATAGTAGCTGTTTATTTTGTTAAATAATTGTAAGATCATATTATTTGCTAACTACGTATCTACTGCTTGATAACTACAGTTTTGTCTGTAGGATATGAAATTGATAGCAGATTTATGAAAGAAATCTCATCTGGTAGCTTGCGCTTTATGTATCACGTAAAAATAAAAAATGTGCATTTCCAATATTAAGAAAAATAAAATATATGTTATTGTTGCACAATGCGTTTGCAGAAATATCAATGAAAACAATCTTATCTTCGCATATGTAATCTGTATATCGACATATTAACAAGAGGGGCGACGGTCAGCTTTCGCCTTTAGCACTTCGCGTTGTACCACACCTGAGCGCGCCAACTTTAGGCGGTGATTCGCTAACTATAAATTCTTATAATTCAAAAACTATTATAGCCTCGACATTTTAGTATTAGGATTTTCGTCTTAGAATGATCTTAGGAACCTACTCTTAAGCGTTGATCCGGTCTTTACGGTACACCCTGATACATATATATCAGGGTGTACAGTAAAGATACGAGGCTATATGATAGTTTTTGAATTAAAAGCATTTATAGTTAGCGAATCAGACCGTCTAAAGTTGGCGCGCTCAGGTGTGGTACAACAATATATAGGGGAGACAGGGGCTAAACAGTCTGGTTTTTTTCGGTGCCGATTTTTAACAACAAAATAAATAATTTTAGTTAAAGGTGGTATACCACTGTAAAGAGTGAACCTTTAGCTACAAAATTTATTAAGGCAATTTTTATCTACGTCGCTTTGTTTAACCGGTATAGAGCAAAAACGACAACGGTGGAAAAATTGAAATCTTAAAAATGCCGGGGCTAATCGGTCCCCCCCCCCGGGGGCTAATCGGTCACACTGCATTTTCAATACATATACGTACATCTAATCCTGAAAAATAATAGGATACATTTTAATAATTGTTTTTTAAGAGAAAAATATAAAAATTTATTTAAAATTTTTATGCAAAACATTATTAAAAAATAATTGTTTTACCTATTCCATAAAACAATTCAGGCACGTGAATACAGAGGTTAACCAAATCGTAAACTCCCCAACGGCACGTCACATTGTCAACGCGGGCAACCACGGGGAACACGCGTGACGGCGTTCCGGTGTCATAGGATCAGCGCGGACCCTCGAGCAACCTAACCAAGCCGCGTTTCTCGCGGGGGAGCGATAAATAGCGACAGGGGGGTTAGAAAAGCTCGCGGTGGAGCGCGACCATTTTACCGACTCGACGGCGTCCTCGCGCCGATTCCTCGACGCGCCGACGACGACGACGACGACGACGACGGCCACGACCACCACGACGACAACGGCCACGACCACCACGTTGACGACGACGACGACGACGACGACGACGATGACCACCACCGACACCACCACCACTACAACGGCGGCGACAATGACGCCGAGACCATGCGGCGAACGCTGGACGATGCGGTCGCACGCGCGACTGTCACTGACACAACAACCAACAACGACGATTTACCGCGGCCGGGAGTCGGGACGATCTACCGCGCGCGCGGCATGTCAACTCTCGCGCGGAAATCGCGGGATCTCAGAGCCGTGCCGTGCCTCGCCGTACCTCGCCGACGTGCCGTGAGCGCGAGCGATCTCGAAAACAACGGTCCGCCATCTTTTCGGTCGGCCAAAACACTCGTTTTGCGACGATACGTGCGTACCATTTCTCTATTACACAAACTGACGCACGTGCAAGGGAAGACAGAATCACGCTCGAGGGAAACCTAACCTGAAATCGCCGTGAGCTGAAGCCGTGCGCCCGGCGCGCCACAGTGACGAGATTAGCCCGATTAGCCCCGGGTGCTTGTAGACTGATTAGCCCCAAACACAAGTTTCAGGTTTGATCGCCCATGAAATATTAGACATCAACGATAATGAAAAAACTACACTGGATTCGTGTTCAGCATGCATTACTCTTTATAATCACGTACCTCGAGATTTGGAGAGCAAATATTATTGCAGATATTACAAAATTTCCACGCGCAGAAAATTTTACTTTCACCTTCCGAAAATACGTTTGCCCTCCTAAAAATCATAACACGGCAGGTAACCTGCCGAAACTCCGTTGGTCACATGGGTACCATAAGCAGCGTTTACAATGTTAATAGCGAGTTCGCACAATATACAGGTTCCGAGATATTTGATTAGACGTATTTACCCCGTAGACTTTTTAGCCCCGGTCTCCCCTATATATAAACTTTTTATTAGTCGGCCTGACAAGCAATAATTTAATCATTATAACGACGTTTCGACCTCTATTTTGGGTCCTTATCAAGTTAATGCTGAAACAACGTAAATTGCCGGTAATACATAAAGTGAAAACAATGCGGATTACAAATTCAACTTACATGGATCAATGTGCGTCAAACGTTATAAAATTACAAGTCATCGTTAAACTTTTACGGGGCGGTTGAAAAACAGAATGTAAACTTCGTGAGGCATGACCGTCACGTATAGCGCCCGACGAACGACTGATATAATTGTGTCATGTCACGAATAATCACAAATAAATAAATTGACATAGAGTGTAAAGTCTAAAGAGAAGCTATTATCCTATCGTAAACCAATGGCAAGTTTTCTGTGTCCTTCTGCAAATTTATAGCGTCGGTATGCTTTTTAATTAATATCATCTCGGCAGTTTCACGTTTTTTGAGATTCTACTCATTATGTAAGATCATAGCCTCGTGCCATTTAAAATTATGGTCGAAATCTATTCTGTGTTTGCTGACGACCGAATGATGACTGGAATGCTTGTTAATGTCCGCGCAATGCTCCTTAATACGGGTCTCTAAATGGCGCTTGGTATGACCAATGTAACAAGCATTGCAATCCGAACAATCTAGTTTGTAGACAACGCCCGTGGATTCGAGCGTCAAACAGCGCCAAAAAGCTAAACTGTGTTTAGCTTTGACACTCGACGCTCGAATTCAGCCAATCCAGTGGTTAGGTTATATTTCGCGTCCCTCTGAATCTATCACGTGACCAGATTTGACGCTCGAATCCAGCGTCGAGCGTCATCGTGAAATCGCACCTTTAGTGAAGGTTTGCGATGCATTTTCAGTAAGTACGGCTTGAGTACCCTATATACCGTTCCTAAGAAACTAGACGCACTAATTAAAAAAGGGAAGGATAGATTGGAGAGTAGGAAATGCACGGGCGTTGTCTACAAACTAGATTGTTCGGATTGCAATGCTTGTTACATTGGTCAGACCAAGCGCCATTTAGAGACCCGTATTAAGGAGCATTGCGCGGACATTAACAAGCATTCCAGTCATCATTCGGTCGTCAGCAAACACAGAATAGATTTCGACCATAATTTTAAATGGCACGAGGCTATGATCTTACATAATGAGTAGAATCTCAAAAAACGTGAAACTGCCGAGATGATATTAATTAAAAAGCATACCGACGCTATAAATTTGCAGAAGGACACAGAAAACTTGCCATTGGTTTACGATAGGATAATAGCTTCTCTTTAGACTTCACACTCTATGTCAATTTATTTATTTGTGATTATTCGTAACATGACACAATTATATCAGTCGTTCGTCGGGCGCTATACGTGACGGTCATGCCTCACGAAGTTTACATTCTGTTTTTCAACCGCCCCGTAAAAGTTTAACGATGACTTGTAATTTTATAACGTTTGACGCACATTGATCCATGTAAGTTAAATTTGTAATCCGCATTGTTTTCACTTTATGTATTACCGGCAATTTACGTTGTTTCAGCATTAACTTGATAAGGACCCAAAATAGAGGTCGAAACGTCGTTATAATTATTAAATTATTGCTTGTCAGGTCGACTAATAAAAAGTTTATATTATTTCATCACTGGTAAAAGATTATTTTTGAATATATATATATATATATATATATATATATATTATATATATATATACAGGGTGGACAAAATAAAACGTTACAGAAGTTTATCTCCAAAAATACTGTTTGTAGAGAAAAATGTTTCGTACAAAAGTTGCAGGGTTTTAAGTAACGCATTACATAGCAATGTCAGTATGACCTTGAAGAGTCAAGGTCCCGTGAAAATTATCTTGAACTTTTTAAATGGAAACCCCCATTTTTTATTGCATACTCATATAGCTTACCTCGAGAGCTTTTCAAAACACTCTAACAAAACATTTTTTATCAAATACTTTTTGAGTTATGGAGTTTGAAAGTTACAGTACCGCCGGCATTAGCCAAGTGTGTGTGTGTGTGTGTGTGTGTGTGTGTGTGCGCGTGCGTGTGTGTGTGTGTGTGTGTGTGTGTGTGTGTGCGCGTGTGTGTGTGCGCGCGTGTGTGTGTGTGCGTGTGTGCGTGTGTGTGTGTGTGCGTGCGTGTGTGCGTGTGTGTGTGTGTATCCCACTGAGCATAAAAGGATTAAACACTTGTAGATAGATTATAAAATAATTCTGAGTTATGATACACAATATAGTATAACGTGCATAGTAAGATTCCAGTAATAAACAACTTTTTCCTTTAAACACTTAATTTTATTTAAAAAATTATTAAATATAATTACTTTTTAATTAGAATATATATTTGTAAACTACCCTATCATCTACAGATTAAAATAATGAATAAGCTTGCGTAATTTTTAATATTTTTAATTAAAATTCTAATGTAAAGTTAACTAAAGTTACTTAAAATTAACTAACGAATGTATAAGTGTGATTTAAATCAAATTTTTGAATACGTTGTATGGTGGAAATAGGAAATGTATAAGAAAATCCAGTAACCGTTTAAGAAAAGCCAAGAATCTGAGAAAAGGGCAAAATCTATTGGGAAAGGATAATCGAATATAACAAGCATTATTAAACATATAATTGGTTACAGTTTTTTGTCAGATTAGTGATTAAAGAAAATACTTCAGTTATATACTATAATATTATGTGAAACTAATGAACGTTCATTATTGGGATATTCTAGCAAACAAGAGAAGATGCCTGGCTACCGTCAGCCTAATTCCTTAGAAGGTCTTAGTTTGGGACGCGTGTGCCAGCAAATCGGCGAGATGTGCCAACGCTTGCATGTGCTCTCACAACAATCTTCCACAGCGCAGGTGCTAGCCTTTGCAAAAGAGACGATCAGACCGTACTATATAAGTGGACTGCCGATTCATTTGCGCTCCCAGGTTATCGAAGAGACTTTAGAAGAACTGAGCAGCAAACCAGTTGACAGTTTGACACTCATTTCCGCACCTGCAGCGACATATGTATTGGCTGTTCTTCTCAATAATGATATAAAACGGCTGAAAATCAAACTCTGTTGTTATTATGGATGTAGCCACCAAACATCTCTTTTAAAGTTACTCGCTTTGGAAGGACGTGGACTCGAATTGTTAAACCTGACCCGTTCCACTTTGTTAAGCTTAGATTGCGAATTACTGTATTCGGCGCTATTCAATATGAAGAACTTGTCGAATCTGACACTTCAAAATATAGCCAATAATGCCGTGCTCGGAATTATAGGCAAGAGTTGTCCGAGACTCGTAATCCTGGACATATCTTGCTCTAAACAAGTGACAAACGCAGGATTGAAGCAGCTACTGTTTGAAATGGAATTACAGGATGAGGAATGCTCCATTTCGCGTCAAAAGTACACTAGTTGGTCGCGACTCAAAAGTTTGTTTAGCATATGGAAGATAAAGAGCTCTAGATCAAAAAAGAGATTTCACTCGGAAAAGGGGTTTCCATTTATGGGATATGAAAGTAGAAACCTATTATGTGACACACTAAGAGTACTGAATGTCACTGATACCTCTGTTACTAGTTTGGGCGTGTTACTCGTTCTGATGCAAATTCCACAGCTTGAATCTTTAGCGGGATATAACCACATGGAACACGTGGCAGAGATAACGCATCAGCTCATCGATGTAAAACTTCCGTTCAATTTAACTGAAGCAAGGAGTTGTAAAACAACGCCTGTTAACATACAACTTTAACACAAGTGTTTCCAAAAGTTAAGAAATTACACATTTATGAACCATACCATTCTCCCGACACACTATGCCTCTTCCCTTATATTACCTCATTAAGCGTACATGACGTATTGCCGGAGAACGAATGGTTAAATGGTTTTTACAATTATTTTCGAACAAATGGTCAAATCTTACGTGAACTTAATATTCAAATGATAGAAAGTGAAGATCCTTTGCAGGTGGATGTAAAAGAAATTTTGAGCAATTGTCCTAATCTGCAAATACTCATTAAGAATGGATCAAATATAGTTTGGACAAAGGGACATGATCTCTCTCTCTCTCTCTCTCTCCTCAGCCTTTTAAATATTTAAAGAAAATCCAACTCGGATGTAGAGTGAAGGCATTAGTGGTTACAAAAATACTTTTGCTGGCTCCTAAATTAATGTCACTGCACATCCAAAATAGCTACGATTTGACGAATCAACATCTAAAAGAGTTAGTAAAACCATCTATCAAATACAGGAATCGAAAATCAGATGAATGCAACGACAACAATTTACAAAATTTAAGATGCTTTTATATTTCTAAGGCAAGACAAGTATCAGCGACCGGTGCACTAAACATACTCCACAGTTACAAACGGTTAAGGTGGTTTGGAAATTTGGCTAACTGGGATGATGATGATATCGAAATACTAGTAAAAAGCAAAAAACGTGAAAACATGAATGTAGATTTTTGCTCCGATGCGCATTGGTACTGGAGTAATTGCGTTCATATCCAATAATCGTATATCAAAAATACTTCGTGAAATGATCCTTATTGCATATAAACCGTGACATTATCAACCAGCTTAATATAGTAAGACTGATACGTTAAAGATGTATCAGTATTGAAGATTTACATAAGACTTTACGTTTTTATACAGTGTTATGCTGAATTTGAAAATTGAATGCATGCTTCTTTTACATGTGTGTCACGAGAGCCATATATAATATAATTTATAATATGATTAATAAAAATTGTGAAGAAACGCTTATCTTTTTTGTTTGTGTGTGATTGTTTCCATTTATAACAGTCAATTTAAATAGGGGAGACCGGGGCGAAGTCGTTACTATTTTTTCGGTGCCGATTTTTAACAACAAAACAAATAATTTTAGTAAAATGTGGTATACCGTTGTAAAGAGTGAACCCTTGGCTACAAAATTTATAAGGACATTTTTGGTCTACGTCGCTTTGTTCAACTGGTATAGAGTGAAAACGACAAAGGTGCAAAAATTGAAATGTCAAAATTGCCGGGGCAGAGTCGTCACTCCATTTTCAAACTAAATTTTAAATGAAAATTCATAATTCCGATCATGAAAAATGATAAGATACATTTTATTAATTATTTTTTAATAGAAAAATGGAAATATTAATTAAAAACACGATGGCGGAAAATAATTACAAGAAAAGCGCACACACTTATGTGCTCTACACTCGCACAAAATGCACTGTTTCTTGTCAGCTCTATTCTGTCATCTCTGAGCACACACAGCACATATTATCCAAGTCCTCGCCGGAATTCGATCGCTGCTTCTTTGACTTTGATTTTCGCCCGAAGCCTCCATGATATGGCTTGGTGACGACTTCGTCCCGGACACAAGTTTCAAGTTTGGTCGTTCATAAATATTAGAAATCAACGAAAATAAACAAATTTCACTGGATTCGTGTTCAGCATGCATTACTCTTCAGAATCACTTATCTCGAGATTCGGAGAGAAAATAATATTTAAAATATTTAAAATTTTCGACGCGCAAAAAATTTTACTTTTGACCTCTAAAAACACGTTTGCCTCAATAAAAATTACAACATGGCATATAATCTCACTAAACTTTGTTGGTCACATGGGCACCATAAGTAGCGTTTAGAATATTAATGGCAAGTTCACACAACATACAGATTTCGAGATAATTGTAGTGACGACTCCGCCCCGGTCTCCCCTATCTAACATTTCACACGTCATTCACTTGTAATGCAGATGATTTGCTTAAATAATATTATTGTTACATTATTCTACAAAAACTATTGGCACGACAATACAACAAATCAAGAAATATACAAAATATATTACCGGGGCACGTATTATGGAACTTTTCGGAATGGATTCCGATCAGAATTATTCCGTTTTCCCTAGAAAACACAATAGAAATCTAGGAAATAACTAAACAATTCCGATCGGAATCCATTCCGAAAAGTTCCATAACGTATATATTTTCGTAATCTATCACGTATCCACAATACGTGATATATTACGAAAATCTTACCTCTTTTAAACCATGTGATTGCAACAGAAGATTGATGAGTCTAGTGTCAGTTTGAAAGATCTTGTAAGTCATGTGTAGCTGCTTCGCAGGCGGGTCTTCCGGTGGTGTGGCTAAGGCAGAACATCTAAAGGACAAATAAAATGCAGTTGCTCAACATTTCTGTGTTCTAAAAATAAGAATAAACGGATAGATAAATTCTTACATCAACTTACATGAAGCGTAAAACGGATGTCTTGCTTCCATTTGGTCCATTCAATAACCATTCATTGTTTAGCGTATTTCTTGCATTCGTTGTACTATAAATAAACATCAACAAAGTATTAGAAACATAATTCTTATCACTATCGTGAATAATTTAATATAAAATCGGAGTATTTTTATACACATATAAAATTATTCATTTCTATTAATAAATAAAATTTAGAGAGTTATACGATGTATATTATATGATAAGTAGATTTATAGCTCCTAATATAAAACAAAAAGATTAAAAAACGGAAACAGACATATTTATGTATTATATTTGCGAATCCTTTTATTAATTTGTAATCGATTTTCGCTCATTTAATATTTCTTTAACATTCAGTTTTAAATATCTTCGTAACTAATTTTTTACTGGAAAGATTTCATCATAATATCCACTTGCACTTAAATAAAGTATAAGATTTTGTTATTTATTTTTACCTCCCGTTGAAGATTAATTTATTAATCTTATAGATTTTTTTGCGAGAATTTTTAAAGATTATAGATAGATAAAAAGTTATAAATTTTTAAGCTGTATATCAAAGCTGAAAAAAAATATTCATATCACTATTAAACAATTTATAATGTGTTAACAAAAAAAATGCATAAAACAAGAGGTTGAATACAAAAGCTGCTGTAAGACAACGTAATTACTATGAAGGGATTATTATTTAAGGAAAATAAACCAACTAATACTCATTTCACGTTTATTCTTTATTTTTATCATCTATATTTATACACACAATGCATATGATTTCAAATCCGTTACTCTTTGCTTGTACTGGTTTTGCGGCTGTTTCTTGTTGCGGACCAATAATGGTCGCTACAATTGTATATGTGTAGGTATATATTATAATCACCATATATTTATATTTGTACAAAAATTGATGCGGAAGGGTATGTTTATGACACTACGCCTTATTAATATTTAAATATCAAATGTTAAATTGAAATTATTCAATTTCAACAATAAAGTTGTAAAGTTTGACCGTGTTTCTCATGGTAATCTCTATTATACATATTAATAAAAATACGATCCAAGTAATATAATTAAAAAAAAAACCATTCTGTAATTCAGATTAAAAAAGGGAAAAATAGGCATGTTCATCGAAGAAAAGTCAAAAAAATAAAAAAAATAAATATTATATAAAATATTTTTAAGACTCAAAAAATGATAGAAATTGATTAATATCAGCGATATACATATTTAAAACTTCATTACCATAAGAAATATTGAGTTGAACGATTTATCGAATAACTGTACGAAATTCGAGGGTTTTTAACGAACGTGTAGCATACGTAACACAATTAAACTCACTTTTCTGAATTATCAGATTTGTGGGATTTATGTACCAAGGCCTCCAATGCTTCCTCGCTTCTGTTAGATAACTGTGACATACCAGAAAGACTGGTAGAGGACATGAGTTCTTTCGAACGCTTTCCTTCCAATCTTTCTATTACATTCGTATACTTTTTTTGGGACATCATGATTTATCTGAAATAGAATAAAAGAACTATATGTAAAATTGTTGTACTATGTGAGTAAAAAAATGGCATATGAAAAATAACAAAACGAATACTGATGTATGTATATTGCCGGCTAAAAGTTTGAAAATTAATTTAAAATGTGTACTATATGAAATAAATCAAACTTATGCATTATAATTTAACATATTTTTATTATTTTATTCATTGTTTCATAACAAAAATAATATAAAATGTTTGAAAGTTCTTCACAAAATATTTTTAATAAGATAAAAAGAGTATTAGACATAATTTTTTTTGGTCAAGTAACTATACTTTTACATTTAATCACTTATTTTACTAATCTAAGTAATCTAGTTACAAGTTTATTTATTTTTTGAAGTGAAACTTCTTTAGGCACGGTAGTGAGTTCGATTCGCGACACGAAATCACGAATTTCGCGACACGAAAAGTGTAACGAAAATTCGACCAATAGGCGTTCGGCGTTGGCGAGAGGGCTCCTTCTTTTGGCACGGTAGTAAGTTCGATTTTGCGACACGAAAAAGCGACACGAATTTTGGGAAACGAAAAGTTTAACGAAAATTCGACCAACAGGTACGGCATTGGCGAGACGGGTAGAGCGAGGACTGCGTCTTCTTCTTTTGGCACGGTAGTAGGTTCAATTTTACGACACGACACGAAAAAACGACACGAATTTTTGGAAGCGAAAAGTGTATCGAAAATTCGACCAATAGGCGTACGGCATTGGCAAAAGAGCTCTTTCTTTTGGCACGGTAGTAAGTTCGATTTTGCGACACGAAACTCAAAAGTGTAACGAAAATTCGACCAATAGGCGTACGAAATAAAACTTCTTTGGCACGGTAGTAAGTTCGATTGTGCGACACGAAATAACGTCACGAAATAGTGTCAACAAAAATTCGACCAACAGGCGTACAAAGTGAAACTCATTTTGGATCGGTAAGTAAATTAGATTTTGCGACTCGAAAACGCGTCACGAAAATTCGATCAGGCGTACGGCACTGGCGAGACGGATATAGTGAGAACTGCGTGTAACTACATTTTCGAGTTACGCCCGCGGCTTGGAGTGACTTAATTCCGTTGTATTGTAGTAAGTTTCACTTCTAAAGCGTGTGGCGACCACGCGTTCATTTTTTTTTTTTTTTTTTTTTTTTTTTTTTTTTTTTAGAAGACTTCCACCAATCTTCTAAAGTAGTTTACAGTTCAGTTTTTGGAAAAAAGGCTTTATAACCGCAGTCCATTTTCTTGAAATTAAATAACGCTATGTTAACCACAATTGTGCTAAATATAGTGCCTATTTACTTTCAAATTAGAAAAAAATATTGAGCAAGGCATGAGTCGAACTTTTAAGTAGCATTGTAGCATTGTAGCATACACGCGTGCGTGCGTGTGTGCGTGTCCGGCCAACTAAGGCAAGACCGGGATGGGAACACTGGTGTATGTGAAGGAATAAAAACACACACACACACAGCAGAGAGGGTTTGGAGTCGTTAACTACCGCGGGAGTGACGAACCGTGGGGTCCTTATCTCTGCTGACACACACACACACACATACACACACACACACACACACACACACACACACACACACACTCGCACGCACGCACACACGCACAGGAACGCGCGTGCCCGTGTGAAGCCTTATCTTTCTTTTATTGTCGCCGTGGGCCCTAAAAATGTTCAAATGATCATAACTCTGCGAAAAAAAATCGTACAGACCTCGGCGACATCGCGTTGTTTTCGTCTCGGAAAGCCCTTTCGAACGAACCCTCACTCAACCCCACATGCCATTTAAGATTTTTTGGCTCCTCCCTACCCCCGTCCCCCGAGGGTGTGGAGGTGGGTGTTTTTATGGTTAATTAATAGACTTTGTGATCCCATTGTATCCCTATAAATTTCAATCCTATATTTCAAACCGTTTACAAATTATTTAGGTGGCCCCGAACTTTCGGAAGGCACGGTATATCTGGTTAAGATTTGGTTGGTTAGTTCTGGAGTTATAGAAATTTCGGTAAATTTGGCACAGACATACACACACACATACATATATACCGACATTTTTTTTTAGGCGATATTTCGACGTTTTACAACAATATGAACATATTGGCAGAAAAAACTAAAAAACCAATCTTTTCTTTGGTTTCTTCTACCCCTATTTCATATATAATTTTTTTAAATTTGGTTGACTAGATCCAACTTTATACGCAATTAAAGGTTCATATACGAATTTACGAAAACAAAGCTTCCTCCATGAGGAAGCAATAAAAACTTAGAACTTTATAATTAATGTCATATTGCTAGCACGTTATTTCTTGTACATTAATTTCTTTCTCTTGTAATTCCTTGTAATTCTTTTTGTAAACTATAGGTACTTAAGAAATGCACTATAAATTTTTACTTGTGATTACCGATACATAAAAAAGTGTGCAAATTAGAAACTTGCACATTGCTTCCTCATCATTACAGATCGCTACCATTGCTCCTATTTTATTTCGCTCACAAAGCTCCTCTTATGAGGAAGCTTGTATTTTATTCGATGCATAATTATTAGTATTTATTAGTTTGGCTTCCTCATAGAGGAAGCTTTATGAGCGAAATAAAATAGGAGCAATGATAGCGATCTGTAATGATAAGGAAGCAATGTGCAAGTTTCTAATTTGCACACTTTTTTTAATTTTAAATTTAATCTTTTTATGAATTGATAGAGGGTCAGCTTAGTAGCACAAGTGGGGTTTTACAATCGACGCAATGTCAAATCGATGTTGACTTTGGGAGTTTAGGCTACATGGACTTCGCATATGGACCTTTAATCGCGTATAAAGTTGGGTCTAATCAACCAAATCTTAAAGAATTATATATGAAATAGGGATAGAAAAGACGGAAGAACAGAATTATAAATAGCCCGATATCTCAAAATTGACGGAAGTTAGAGCAACCACGAACATTTCTCAAAAAATTCAAAATTTTATAAAGAAAGAACCCTTATACCGATTATCGCCGAATTCAATACCAACCTTCTTTTAATGATACTCTATATAAAATTACATGTATAACTTATACATGTAACTTTTGAAGCAAAAATCGGTAACTCCTTCACCGATCCTCGCAAAATTCAATACCTTCCCTTACTTGCCACACTTCTGTAGAATCATGTACTTGCCACACTGGGATGGAATCTACCCCAGCGACAAAAATTGTTATAACAAATAAGCTATTCAATATTTTAACTTGCCAAATTTTTTAGAACTTCTTAAGAGCTTATTTTTAAAAGTTATGTAGGTTATATAGCTAAAAATTAAAATTATGTATGATGAAAAAATTAAAATAGCAAAAAGTGTAATGCGTAATGCCACTGGCTTGAGGGGATAGTGGCATGCTCGAACTATTGACAGATGTCGCTATAGACCCGCTCCCCATAGGTTTAGGTACTTAAAATTAAGGGAATGGTCGTGGGGTTGATTTGCACCCCAGTGTGGCAAGTAAGGGTTAAATAATATTCTATCCATCAAATAACTTACACATTTTTTAAGCAGAAATCGGTAATCCTTTCACCGATCCTCGCCAAATTCAATAATTTGCATACTCTTTTCAATTTTAATTTAACCTTTTTATGAATTGATAGAGGGTCAGCTTAGCGAGCTAACACAAGTGCGGTTTTACAATCGACGCAATGTCAAATCGATGTTGACTTTGGGAGTTCAGGCTACATTAGCAAAAAATCGGTAATCCCTTCACCGATCCTTGCCAAATTCAATAACAACCTACTTTTGATAATACTGTACCCATAAAAAAATCGATATCTCCAAATTTGCGGAAATTAGGGCAATCACGTAGATTTTTTTAGACAGAAATCGGTATTGGGATTTGACATGGAGGCGGGCTTAACCAAATATGACGCAGAACGGCTAACACTTTCTCATATAAAGGGTCACTTTCTTCATTTTTAATGCATTTTTCCAGGCTTTGACACGATCAATTTTCTCTAAATTGCCAAATAAATGTTTGACATGTATGAACCACTCATTTTGGGGTTAGAAAAGCAATAAAATGGAACATTAAAGTTTTTGGAGCCTTATTTTCACAACTGCGAACTGAATAATTAATTCTGCTCGTAGATTTTCAACGCGGAGGATAAAATTCAACATCCATAATAATAAAAATACAACGCAAAGCCGGTACGACCGCACGCCAAGCCTGTACATATGTTAGGTACAATGCCACGAGATCTGTGAGCCCTGAGTACTTTCACTTTCGATCACCACCAGATGTCATGGCGACGAATGTCAGATCCCAATAACCCCTTCAACGATCCTCCTCAAATTCAATACCACACACAACCTTCCTTTAATGATACTCTATATAAAAGTACATGTATAACTTATACTTTTTAAGCAGAAATCGGTGATTCATCGCCATCGATCCTCGCCAAATTCAATACCAAACTTCCTTAAATGACTTTCTTTAATGATACTTTATATAAGATTACATATATAACTTATACACTTTTCAGGCAAAAATTGGTAACTTCTTTGCCAAAACTTTATCCATAAAAAAAAATTTAGCTTGATATCTCAAAATTTGCGGAAATTAGAGCAATTACGTAATTTTTTTAAACAGAAATCGGTAACCCTTTTATTATTAGCAATTTTTCTAATTCTATTATATTCTTTAATCTCTTCTACCCCTATTTCATATTTAATATTATCATATATAATTCTTGATATCTCAAAATTTGCGGAAATTAGAACAATCACGTAGATTTTTTTAAACAGAAATCGGTAACCCCTTTATTATTAGCAATTTTTCTAATTCTATTATATTCTTTAATCTCTTCTACCCCTATTTCATATATAATTCTTTAAGATTTGGTTAATCAGTTCTTAAGTTGTAGAAATTTCGATAAATTTGGCACATACATACATACACACACACATACGGACATTTTTTTGCGATTTTTCGACGTTTTCGAACATAAGGAACACATTGGCATTGAAAACTAGAAAAACAATTTTTTCTTCGGTCTTTTCTATCCCTATTTCATATATAATACTTTAAAATTTGGTTGATTAGACCTAAAGCTTTATACGCGATTAAAGGTCCATTACACGAGGTTTACAAAAACAAAGCTTCCTCTATGAGGAAGCAATTGCCATGGTTTTCAATTCCTGTAACGGCCAATTTCAATTGTAAATTACTAAGTTAATTGTGTGAAACAATAATGTGAATTGTGTGGAGCATATTTAACATAACCATGCTGTAAATAAACCATATACAGAGTTACACATGGTGTCATCAACGCTTTTCACTTCCGGTTTATTTCCATATCAAAAACGTCTAAGGTATTGTCCAGACAATCCTGTATGATTAATTAAGAAATACAAAATTATATTTTTATTGATTAATTTAATGATTTTATTTTTGTTATTGTCTGTTATTCCTTTTTTAAACTTTCTGTTTAATTTTTCACAAGCGTGACAAGCGCCTAAAGATATTAAACTGTAATCGTAACTCTTATAGATTATGACGTACGAGAGTCTATATGCGTTTGACCTAGAAATGCCTAAATCAGAAATGGGAGGAATTAATGGCGCCGAGTGTGCGTTCCTCTTTTTGCGATCGATCTCGTGATAACTTGAATGTTAAGCAACCATTAAGCTTTACATTCTATTCAATCAAAAATATTGTGGACCCGCTTTTTTCCCGAGATAATCCTTTACTCTCATGCATACTCAAAGTTCTCCGACCAATGTCGTGCGCGGGTGCATTTGCGTTTGCATGCAGTGCGTGTTTGCGTGTGTACAGAACGTCTAATAATAGGCGTGTTTGGTGAACAGATGAACACGAACATTCTTTATTACAAACTAAGTTTTAAAGCAATAAATCCAAATTTATCGGAAAGCTGCGAACGATGGAATTCAGATCATCTAGAAACAAAAATTCAAAGTAGAATGATCTAATTACATTTGGAATAATTTCCAACGTATTTATATATTTTTAACAATATGAGAAACATACAAATTTCCGTCTGGGTCAACTTGGGCCAAAAAAGTTTTCTTTCTTGCGCAAAGTTCGAAAAAAAGAGGCTAATTGTAAGTTGCGAGAGAGTAAACAGGCTCTCTCGCTAGCGCTTCGGATACAATTTACTGCGTGGCGCACAATAATTAATGTAACAGTAATATTTCATGTAGGTATTTTCTGTTTTAATATAATTAAAATCAATATATTCTACTGAAAGTTAAATTAATCGAATCTTAAAAATAAACAAGGGTCATTATTTTACCTAATAATTATCTATTTTTATATATCCTGGTAAAACATTTTTTATATAAAAATATATGTAAATATATATAAAATATCACTAAATATTTTCTATTTTTACTTGTATAAATCTTTATCCATATATGTAAGAAAAATAATAAGATAAATAATTAAAAAATAATTAGAAAAATAAATTGTTTTTTTTATAAAAAGTAAAATTGCGATTAAGTTATACAATATTTTTGTAATTATTAGGGGAGACCGGAGCGAATAAGTCGTCACCGGGGCGGAGTCGTCATTGCAATTATCTCGAAATCTGTATGTTGTGTGAACTCGCCATTAATACTGTAAACGCGGCTTATGGTGCCCACGTGACCAACGGAGTTTAGTGAGGTTATGTGCCATGTTTCTTATCGAGGCAAACGTGTTTTCGGAGGTCAAAAGTAAAATTTTTTGCGCGTCGAAAATTTGTAATATCTTAAATATATATTATTGTGTCTCCAAATCTCAAAGTAAGTGATTCTAAAGAGTAATGCATGCTGTGAACACGAATCCAGTAAAGTTTTTATATTTTTATTAATTTCTAATATTTTATGAGCGACCAAATTTGAAACTTGTGTCCGGGGCTAAGTCGTCACCAAGCCGTATCATGGAGGCTTCGGGCGAAAATCAAAGTCCAAGAAGCACCGGTCGGATTCCAGCGAGGACTTGGATAATATGTGCTGCGTGTGCTCAGAGATGACAGAATAAAGCTGACGAGAAACGTGCGAGCGTAGGGCACATAAGTGTGTGCGCTTTTCTTCTGTCACGTGACAATGTCGCGTCCACCGCCCAGACGGTAGCTTGGCCGAGGGGAAGGTCGGGTATGGCGCCTCGACGTGAGTGGGAAAGGGCTATTTGCGTTAATTACTTGTAAGTTAGATTTCGTAGGTACGATAGGTGGTGCCGGAGTGTGTGATTGGCGACGACACGAAAATGTAACGACCTGTGTCGCAACGAGGGAAGGAAGGACGCTTGGGGGACGCTGGACGGAGTAGTTGGCCGACGGGCGGGTTAGAGATCCTCAAGTAAGAGATTGGACACCGTCGACCGTCCGCCATATTGTTCAGGACACCTATGGCGCGCTTTCCAAAAATGTTTAAATCAATTTAGTATCTATATAGTTTATTAACGTACAGAAAATAAATTTAACTAAAAATTCATATATATGTTTATATTAATAGTTTAAAGAAAATCTGATTTTTGGAAAAATTTTAAAAGTCATTGCGATAGTAATTTTGCTCAGTACGAAAGGAACCGCAGGTTCGGACATTTGGTTCACGTACTCGGTCGAGCGGCCGGTGGTGCGAAGCTACCATCCGTGGGATTATGCCTGAACGCCTCTAAGGCCGTATCCTCTCTAGTCAAAGGTGGCAATGATATCTCTAGGAGTCTCGTGTTTAAACAGTAGCGCGGAATATATAACCACTATCAAAATTCTTTATCCTCCTATTTATATTTTTAAATTACAAGAATTAATGTATCGAGGCATAGTACAATAATCTATTCCTGTCAACACCCTAATGACGAAAGTCGTGAGCTCTTCTTTTTTCATGATTGTGCTTATGCCTTGAAAAATATAAATCAAGGTTTTTTAAAAAATGAAACAATAATTATCCCTGATGAAATTGTTACCATGTTTGATTTGCCAACTAATGTAGCCAGAGCAAAAGATTTAAATGAATTATGTACTTCTGAAGATCAAATAGATTATGGTCTAACAAGGGAACGGTCGGAAGTGTCCCTACCCGATTTGGATGCGCTTTGGATATGTTGTTAAGCATCAAAAAATATTAGACTCGTATTTTTTTTGCTGCTTATCTCGACGTTTATTGGTTGAAAAAACCCGATTTGGAACCTACCCGATTTGGATGCGCTTTGAATATGTTGTTGAGCATCAAAAAACATTAGACACGTGTTTTTTTTTTGCGGCGTATCTCGACGTTTAGGGGTTGAAACAACCCCTCGAAAATAACGGATTTTATAGTTTTTTGCGAATATCTTCGAACATGTAAGGCGTAACGATAAAAAATTTGTACGAAATGTTTATGGCTTTTTGTGCTCTTTACAATGGCGTAATCAGATTTTTCAAATTTGTCACATTTTTTAATTTAACTCCACCCTCACCTATTATTTTTGCCAAATATAACAATTTTTCCAACGCAAATTTAATAGCTTCAAATGCCAAATACATCCATGTATATTTTTATCTCAACATCTCGTATACTCGCAACCCGTCGCGTCGCGTAAAAGAGTCACGGTCGGTCTCGCTCCGCGTATACTTGGCACGAGACACTACCGTGTCTCTTGATTATGATACCATTATTAGATTTTTGGCAAGACGAGATGATATGTGGTATAGGCGTCGCGCTGTAGGTAGGTGTTGCGTTATTTCTGTTCAGTTGCGCCGTACGCTTAAAAATTTCCATTTCAACTCCGGGACAACCGAAAGCGCTGATGCGAAGGTCAGCACTAGGCACTGACAGCGAGGAGTTAACGCTATTTCGATAGCGACGAAAATAAATAAGCAGGAAGTCCGGAAGGTTAAATGGAGTAGGGGAAAGCCTTCGCGCGTTCTGAAGAAAGGCACGGACGGACGGCAGATAGATTTGAGTCGCTGAGCGAGAAGTACATAACGTAATTTGGAGAGAGAGAATCATAGGTGCGTGCGAGATATATAGATATAGAGAGATAGATCGGTCGAAAAGCCTTGCGGTAAAGTAACGAGGGAATGTTTTCGGACTATATGTATATTTATAAAAATAAAGGACTGTCGTTATATTGAATCACAAGATCGTACACATCTATATATCGAGTGCCATTTCTTATGGAATATCAAGGTGTCATGGAGTTCCTCGATAATCGATTGCAACTGTGAATATCGGAGGCATGCTTGGACTTTCCTCCCTAGGAAGGAAAGTGGTTACTTTCCGCCCACTATGCCGCCCTAGCGTGAAATTGGTCACTTTCGACCCTCTCTAGGCATGAAAGTCGAACTCCGAGACCTTTCATATCATTGTGTGTCGTGTCGACAAGATCGTCAAGTCTTCTCCCAGAGAGTATTCATTATGTACATGGCTCTGTATTCCACGTTATTCAGACCGAATGGTGAGTTTCCTAAGGAATCTTTTTAATATCTCAACATTAATTGAACAAATTTACAGATATGGATCAATTGGTCTATGTTTCTGATACTTTGAATCAGTAAACTCACCATACGGTACGGAGAACGTGTAACTTAATTTCTGTAACTGCCGCTGAAGATGGCTCAAAACTGAGCCGAAACGTACGGATCGATGTAATGTATCAAAACGACGAATAAATCAGTTATTTCTGATATTACGCACTGTGATCTGCGTCTGACCCTCATAGCCTTGACTTCTCCTATTTTAATCTCGAGGGTCCTCATATTACTTTATTTATTATTTTGACTTTTCTTTAATAAAATTTTATTATGTTCTTTGAAGGAGTATAAATTCTTCTTTCGAGTACATGATAAAGACTCTTTCTAAAATTTGTACATTTTAAGACTATTATCAAGAAAATATTCTTTCTTAAAGACAACCGTTACTTACTAACAGAAAAAAAGTAAATTGAGTAATCGCTTTTTTAAGCAGTACAATTGATATTTTACTGTGTATGCATGTACACACGTATGTACATAAGTACGCACAAAAAATTTTTCTATGTTGTTAGAAAATTTTATTTCTATTTAAAAAAGGCGAGAAACTATCATCGCTCAGGACGGGGGCCCGGCGTTACGCGCCGCTCGTGCCGCTTGAAGTAAACAACTGCCCGCGCGCCGACCGCGAAGCGGCCGCATCTCGCCGCGCGCTTGGATTTGGCTGTGGGCCGGGCCAATACGGCGATTTTTAATCATTAATAACTCATCAACTATTGCGAAAATTGCAAAATGGTACATGACTTTTCGACTCAGTTTGGCTCACTCTATCTAAATATGAAAAAAGTACCAAACATTCTGATACACCCTGTATAAACATAAAAATTATATTTTTATTATAATGATATTTGCTGTAAATATATTAATAAGCTACGCAGCTAAATGTGACAACACTGTACAATCCAAGAGGTTGGGAGGCCTGTTTTCACACACACGTACTTACACAAATCTAGTTAATGCTATATTGGAGGTTAGTGGAAAAGCTTGTTATTTTTCGAGTATACATGCTTTACGGACGGAGCAGCTGATTGCGGTGTTGTCACACTTCCATACTGCGCGCGCTGATAGTCCGATCCGTCAATAATTTCATTAATCTTTTTGCAATTTCTTCAAAACTATGTCGTAAATCATTTCAAATTTTGTTGCCATATTTTTGTTTGTTGATGATCTACTTGTGTGTAAAATATCACTATATTCGTTACATTTTTTAATGTTTTTTTTAACACTTTTCTCTGTAACGCCATAAGGTTACATGTTAATACTCGGATATTAAAAAATTGATAACTTTTTATCTAAATTGTGAATCGATCTGAAATGTGGCCCCGAACTTTGAAAGAGTATACAGAATATGATATTAAATTTTCATCAACTTCGTTACATTTTGCCTAACTATATAAAACATCCTTAAGGAAAGTCTTTCTTTTGTAGTTACGCACCATTATCTATTTATAAAAGAACAATCCATCATTGAAGTGTGGACACATTGCCCCATCAAAAATAGGACAGATAGCTCCGACCACGTTTTTCAGTCTTTAACATGTTGCCAATTTTATAGCGAATTCGGGCGCTTGCACTAGTGCACACTGAGTGCGCACTAAGGCTTGTTTTTAATCAATTGTTATATTTACAGATCATCTTAAATACTTCTTAGTCTATAAAATGATTTGTACAGCATCCATATAGATATTACAAATTGTTTTATTGGCTAAAAAGTTTTTAAATTTGTATTTAAGCGACTTTAAATATAAAAATAGATTATATAAACAAGCCTTAGTGGGCACTCAGTGTGCACTAGTGCAAGCGCCCGAATTCGCTATTAGATTATGCGGAATTGAGATTTGACGCTTCTCACACCTTATAACTATATATTAATTGATAATATTATGAACTGCTTACTTTAATTTAAGTTAAACTACTGTCGCACAGCAAATTTTTCGACCGTCGAAAAATGTGAATAATTGTTTTCGCTTTTCTTTTAACGTACATATAGGTATAGCGTCTGCGAGAAGCATCGCAAGGAAACAAACAACGTTTAAATCTCTTACGTAGAGCATTTCTAAACTATTTGTTACAATGGTAGAGACGTCTGTCTCTTAAAACTTCAGATAGCAGTACTGTGGACACAGCCCCCGTAGACAGATAGCCCACGTCTCCCCTATACATGTTTTTATGTAAAAAATTTTTACCAGGATAAAATAATTATTATTATACTATAAGTATAAATATATTTTTCGCGGCTTAATTAAGAAAATCTTAACACGTTCTATATATGTACATTTTTCAGTACATTTATATTCCGATGTGTTTATTAATATGCATTTACATTTGTTATTTATATATAAGTTATATTTGTATATCAAGTCGCATGGGATCAATGTGACAGTAAGTATAACGAATTACAGCCGTAATAAATATTTCTATAACATTTTAACATTAAAATAAAGCATAGTTTAATCATTTCTTTTCAATTTAAAAGTACCTTCTGTGAAAGACAGCCGTTTCAGCGTTCACGCTTTCTGATTTCGAGCTCATGCAATTATGCAATGCAAGAATTAATCAACGGCAAAAAAATCTCTTTCGAATTATTAGTAAAGTACTTAAAACTGTTTCGAGAAAGACAAATTTTTACGCTGCCTCCTTTGAAATTTAATCCGCTCGAAAAAGACTCTAAAAGTACTTTGCATGTATCTCGCTGAAAGGCGTGTAGATACATACGATTGAATTGGAAATAACATTAAAAAAGTGAAGAAATATAGTTGTATAAAATATACTCTTTTTGCAGTAACGAATACGTGGCGTTGATTTTGTAAAGTTTACCTTTATACGTGTCTTCTAAACGCGGACTAAAGTAGAAATTTTAAAAAAGAAATCGATGCGAGCGCAGTATCTACGTTAATATCACTCTCTCTCGCGTGTAAACCTCGAAAACCAAGATCGGTGAAGATAAGGAGTTTAACACGAAAGCAAGTTAAACATTTTTTTTTTTTAATTCATGACAGACTCGGTAATTATTATAAGATTTAAATATAGTATTTATGTACGCGGTAGTTTCAATGAAGAGGGTTGAAAAGTGAACCGTCTTTATAAGGCCTAAAATTGTTATGTCGAACTGTGTCCGTTAGCAACACTATCGAATTGGATATCGAAGCGCCTGTCACATTGATAGAATAGGGCTTGACGTATTCGACGCGTGTTTGTCAAAAATATTGAATAATCAGCAAGTGAATCGGGACTCACCGCGATTCGCTCGGATCGTGACTTATTGCCCATTGATTTTGTACCTGGTGAATCGACGACGCATCGCGAAAATCACTCTATTTTATCATAATCGCGGACGCAAGCCGGCACTAATCATAGCCATATCGTGGGAGAACGACTACCCAACTACCAGCGACTACTACTGCCTACTGCCCACTTCTGTCAATCGAATGTTAAATGCCCGCGTACAGTCTCTGACAAAAGTACTGGCACGGTTATGTGACCACTGAAAACATATAAAACTGATAGTATTTTCTACTGGTAAAACTAGTGCAGCACCAGCACAATGGCCGCGTTCAGCAGACACAACTGTTGAGTTCGTCTTATCAACACTCTACGTTGATTGATTGGTTCTAAAAGTAAGAGCCAATCACGTTCGACTGCTACTGAGCGGCTTGGGTAGCGATCATGTAACTTTTTCCCTAGAGCGGAAACGTGAAAAGTGAAAAGTTTCATGTAACTATCTCTTTCTATTAAGCCTTGTGTACACGATACTAGAAATCGGTCCGAGTTTCGGTTTAAAGCCTTGTGTACACGATACTAGAAATCGGTCCGAGTTTCGGTTTAAGCCAATCAACTTGCAGCTCTTACAGAAAAGCAGCAGTTTCATTGGCTTAAATCGAAACTCGGACCGATTTCTAGTATCGTGTATGTACACAAGGCTTAAGCCAATCAACTTGCAGCTCTTACAGAAAAGCAGCAGTATCATTGGCTTAAACCGAAACTCGGACCGATTTCTAGTATCGTGTACACAAGGCTTTAGCGTTGAATAGAAAGAGATAAACTTTTCACGTTCCGTCCTAGGGGAAAAGTTACATGATCGCTACCTTGGTCTGCTGAACGCGCCCAATATAACCTTGGTATAACCAGGGGGCCTATTACGTATCTTTTCACGGGGTAAAAATGCGAAAAGTGAACAGATTTACTAGATTTCGACCAATGAAATCGTAGATACTCTAGTGAATTCTCTCACTTTTCGCATTTTTACCTCGTGAAAAGATACGTAATAGGCCCCCAGGGTCATGTTCCAAAACTCAAGGTGCGATTTCACGATGACGCTCGACGCTGGATTCGAGCGTCAAAAAGCTAAACTGTGTTTAGCTTTGACACTCGACGCTCATTTCAGCCAATCCAGTGGTTAGGTTATATTTCGCGTCCCATTGAATCTATCACGTGACCAGATTTGACGCTCGAATCCAGCGTCGAGCGTCATCGTGAAATCGCACCTTCACTCTGGGTAACTAAAATCTATAGTTTACGTCACGTACACTATAGCATTTTAGTTAACTAGAGTGAGTTTTGGAACATGACCCAGGGGGTCGATTGTGTATCTTGAAACGAGGTGAAAATTAGGGTGCCATTACATGGAGCGCGGAAACGCGGAAACGCGGAAGCGCGGAAGACAAAATTTACTAGATTTCCGTCGATCGGTTGCTTTATATTACATGGAGCACATAGATTCGTGAATTTTTTTTTATATACTCTTTATATAATAATGCAGAGAGATAAAGAGCCCGATTTTGCATTTTTGCTCTTAAAAATTTATAATAAATAAAATACGGACTCGCAGCGAGTCGCAGACCTCCCGTAAGTTAGCCGGTCAACTTCGACTTTATTAATTTTTTTTTTTTTTAATCGTTTGTTGGTCGTTTGTTGGTGATTGTTGGCCTAATTAGAACGTTTGTTGGTTCTTAATTTTTGTTTAAATTAAAAAAGAAAAATTAGCCTTAAGTTAGCCGGAAAAATTTTATTTTTAATTAAAAAAAAGCCTAATCGATGCGTAATCGTTTGCTGATGATTGTTGGTCTAATTTTAGCGTTTGTTGGTTTATTATTAGTCTTAAAAACGAAAAAAACCGAAAAATTATCTCACATTAAAGTAATCGAAGATTGGTTTATTTGCCTACGACTTAAGGTTTATTTCTATCAATTTAAGGCTAACATCTATAAAACTGGCTATGAATACGGGCCTTAACATCGGCAGAAAATCGCGAAAAGATCAAGAAACATGGTGGTTCCCTTGATTTTATCAGTCGAAATATTTGCATTTTACTTTGAATATTAGAGATTAAATCAGTGTACAACAACTTTAACGTGCACTGAGTGCGTACCAGCTCTGCCAGTGAAAAACGCTATAAAGAGGATTTATATCTTATTTTTTCTTGCATAGATAAACAGAATGTTATCGGAAAGTCATCTAAGCATTTTGAGAAGAATCTTCGGAAAGATGAACGTAGAAACCAATTGTTGCAATTAAGAAGAAAGAAGCGCGAGCAAGTATTTGCGCAGAACAGAAATCTTGGTGGTTTTTCTTCGTCACCTGTTCTTATCTGCGTATTATAAAGGAATATGTTTTGATATATATTCCTTTATAATTTATGTTACACGGTTGCACCTGTTTTACAAAATCTTCAAGGTTCAAATAAAAGGTAAAGTTATATATTTCTTTATAATGCATATTTAGTGTTACTTTGTTTTTACTGTGATCGAGTTAATAAAAGTGTAACTTTTTTTAGGTTGGTTCAGCAGTTATAGCTATATTTTCTGAAGATAGAGCTCTTTATCGAGCGGAAGTTGTGAATATTGATACGTGGAAGGATGCATACGTAGTTCAGTACATAGATTTTGGAAATTGCGCAATCGTAGATCAATATAATATCTATTCTGTCGAGAAGAAATTTATGCATCTGCCTAGATTAGCAGTGCAGTGTTCCTTAAAAGATATCGTACCTAATAATAGTAACTCGAATTGGTCTGAAGTGGATAGTAACGCGCTCGATAATTGCTTCAGTGCTGATAAATACGAATGCATATTCCATAGTTTTAATGACGATCAATATATAATTTCATTAAACCATGATGGACAAGATGTGAGTAATATTTTGGTGCAAAAGAATCTTGCAGCCTTTACTACAAAAACCTCGACTGAAACAATCAGTGGTAAGAATTATTTCAAAATTCATTTATATTCCGATGCACATTTATAACAATAGTTATGCATTTCATATGTTAAATGCCAGATTATTTGACACACTTAAACATTATATTTTTTATATTTTAGCTCCAGAAACACATGATACAGAAGTAAAAGAACTCAATGTTATAGAAAGAGTGGACATAAGCCTCTTGAATGGCCAAACTCTCAAAACGAGAGTTTCTAATGTAAAAAATACAACCTAGTTTTATGTTCAGCTTCCATCTGCTTCAAAATGTGAAAGCATTGTTGATCAATACATGGCTAATAAAGATACAAAGGTATTATTTAGTACAAATGCATTTCAGCCACGAATCATATTCTGTCATATATTGCTCATAAACTTTATGGAAAATTAGAAAAGTAACTTCTCATTTTCTAACAACCATGAACTAACGGCTTGTCTTATTCACAAGCTATGATATCATTATTTAATAATTACAACAAAATCCATATATTTAAATTGTAATTTAATTGTAATTTAAATTGAAATTTCTTCAATTTCTTAAATGATTAAACAAATTCTAAGATTCGAAAATTAAACAAATTAGAAATTACTCATATTATTTCTTGAACTTTGATTCTGAAATATAATATATTACGGTGATGGAAAAGAATTTTATTCATGTATTTAAAAATTTAATATATCGTTAACACAAATGACTAACATCATGAATCTGGTTCATCCTATAACAAAATTTATATCTAGCCCAACATTCCTGAATGAATCGAATCGTACTTTCTGAAACTGTAGTAATATTTATAATTTCGACTTTATAAAATAAAATGTCTTAAATATCATTGCACGATGTATGGTATTAACAGATAAATAATTAAAAATTGATTGTAACAGTATCATAATGAATGTTTCATCATAATGTTCAAATTTCCTAAAATAACAATAACTTAACATTGAAAAGAGCTTGTACCTTCTCATTCAGCCTAACGATCGTTCGCATGAACTCAAGCGAATCTTATTGATAAGAAGTTAATATCAGGTGATGCCGCGATTATCAACTCGCGAGTTATGTCTTGGCACGGGTTGTTTAGTCTATACAAATGGAACATGGAAGCGAGCTGTGGTGATTAACTGTACACGGTCCGTCGGGTTTGATGTAAAGTTCATTGATACTGGGGCATACGATGAAATCCTGAATGATGAGAGTGTACATAGACAGATATTTACAAATATTTCTACAGGTTTTATTGCTTCCACGATGCGAGTTAATGCCATATATCATGTTGCAATACGAAATTGTCATATTGGAACTGTTGAAATTATAAGTAAATTATGAATATGTATAAATAAGAAACTTGTAGTTTTGATATTCATTAATTCCCATTATTAATATGACAATCTAATGATCTAGGCTTTAGCTCTACCTGGAGAGCTCGTAGTCATGCAGAACCAAGCGTTAGAATGCTCCCTACAAGATGTGCCAGCGTCGTCCAACGTAGATAAACAATTGAAGGAACTCGAAGGCAAAGAAGTGTTAGTCTATGTGGAAGAAGTCAATAATAGCAGGTTTGTATAAATTTTACGCTGCAGTTACAAATATATAAGTAAGTTTCAAATAAATATTAACATTTTCTTGGATATTACCATCTTTTGTTCGTATAGACTTATATCGTAAAATTATACGATCTATCCGGCAATGGGATAATGAATACTGAGGAGAAGATACCACCCGTATGTCCGATGCCTATTCTAAGTTCAACTCACAAGGTCTCGGTGTCGTATGCGGATCATTCTACCAATATCTGGTTGCAACGGTATTCGGACGTGGATATTGAGACTAAACTGTCGGAAGATCTTCAACAGTATTACACTAATTCTGGTCAAAGACTCGAGCCAGAGGTACATTTATTATGCGCAACGAAATATTTAGACGACGGTCAATGGTACAGAGGAAGAATCGTTAGTCTCACCGAAACAATGGCCTATGTTAATTACATTGACTACGGCAACACTGAGGAAGTTGCTCTAGACTCGATCATGATTTTGGAACCGCAATTTTATGAACCCTATCAATTAGCCATAAATGTATCGTTATCTGTATCTTTTATTGGCACTGAGGCTGAACAGAAGGGCATATTACAAGATCATTTGATGAATAAAGATTTCTCGGCTGTATTTTACAACGTACACAAGAAGTGGATCGTCGATCTGATCGAAAATGAAGAAAAGCTCAGCGATAGATTCCGCAAGGGTTCAATTTCAAACTGTTTCATAAATCTTTTTACAACTGGGATGCTCTCTTCTGGTGGCACGGCAATCTTGCGTGGCATTTTGTCGAATCTATAAAGCAATTATTTTATTGTACTTATGTAAACATATCATATATACACTACACGTAAAACCAAAGTAACACTAAATATGCATTATAAAGAAATATATAACTTTACCTTTTATTTGAACCTTGAAGATTTTGTAAAACAGGTGCAAGCTGTAACATAAATTATAAAAGAATATATATCAAAAAATATTTCTAGGTGCAATTAGCATGTTTATATTAGTTCTAAATAATAGAAAAAAAGTATGCATACACACACATATTAAAATAATCCAAATATCATAAATAATAAAAAGATTTTCAATATTTGTCAAAAATGAAAATATACGTTTAAATGTATGCATACATTTTAGTTTTATTAATAAAAAAATGTAAAACTATATATATTATTTTTTTATACATACTTTCTGCAACTGAAGGAAGAATATTAAAATACTTTGTGCGGCTGATGGATGAACGTGAAAATCCAAAAATATAAAGATGCGAGTCAATATCCAGTAATCCATCACATTCAAATGAGACTTTCTCGGCCAAAAGATATCTTTGTAAAACAAACTTCTTTGCTTTTGTGATCCAGCACGCCGTAACATATTTAAGCAATTGGCTGCAGTGTCCAATTCAAGAACTTTTTCTTCGGAAATCCATTTTGAAATTGCATGCTGCACAGATTGTTTATACTCTTGACGTTTCTATTTTACCGTTTAAAACGTATCAAACAATAATCGATGAGTAACACGTTTGACATGCGCAATATAAAATTTACAAAGAGTAAACTCTTCACAATAAAGAATGAATTAATTTCTATATTCTATTCTAAGATTTTTAACACTTTGAGTGCCATGTCACCCATATCTGGGTGTCATCTGCTAGAAATTTCCGCAAAGGTCGTCCATTTGTGAGTGACGGTCTTATTTATCCAATGAAAAATAATTTTACTAAATATTTAAGACGTTAAACAAATAATGTAAATTTTATTAAGACATAAGAAAAGCAATAAAATATTAAAACATATAAATCTTTGGAGCAAATATAGAAATTAATCAATTCTTTATTGTGAAGAGTTTACTCTTTGTAAATTTTATATAAAGTGTTAAACGTATCATTACTTACCTTAATATGAAGTCTTTGAATATTATGCACTGCAATTATTGTAGAAGGTAAACCTTGAGCAAGGCAAGACACGATAATTTCCTTGTCTCAATCGCCTATAATATCTCTGCGTACCATCGTTTGCTTGACTCGCGACAGAAGTAACAAAGAGTAACGTGGTAGCAACTTTGGCTGCATCTAATGTTGCTAAAACGTCACCCATCGATGGTACGATGATAGAAAACCACTGTTTCAGTCTTGGAACACTAAATTAATACAAATACATATATATATATATAATATTAACAAATTTTTAATTTACCTCACTAATAATAGAATAAACAAGTTCTTTTCCTGCTTTATAGCGTACCCAATATGTATAATGCCATTTGGACTAGTAGCAACATTAGCAGTTTCGTCCATGTTAGTTACAGCAGATACAATGTTCTTTAAATTGTATCTGCTGTAACTAATTAACAATGTCCACGTCACTTTGCAACGGTATGACCCAGATAAGAACAGGTGACGAAGAAAAACCACCGAGATTTCTGTTCTGCGCAAATACTTGCTCGCGCTTCTTTCTTCTTAATTGCAACAATTGGTTTCTACGTTCATCTTTCCGAAGATTCTTCTCAAAATGCTTAGATGACTTTCCGATAACATTCTGTTTATCTATGCAAGAAAAAATAAGATATAAATCCTCTTTATAGCGTTTTTCACTGTCAGAGCTGGTACGCACTCAGTGCACGTTAAAGCTGTTGTACACTGATTTAATCTCTAATATTCAAAGTAAAATGCAAATATTTCGACTGATAAAATCAAGGGAACCACCATGTTTCTTGATCTTTTCGCGATTTTCTGCCGATGTTAAGGCCCGTATTCATAGCCAGTTTTATAGATGTTAGCCTTAAATTGATAGAAATAAATCTTAAGTCGTAGGCAAATAAACCAATCTTCGATTACTTTAATGTGAGATAATTTTTCGGTTTTTTTCGTTTTTAAGACTAATAATAAACCAACAAACGCTAAAATTAGACCAACAATCATCAGCAAACGATTACGCATCGATTAGGCTTTTTTTTAATTAAAAATAAAATTTTTCCGGCTAACTTAAGGCTAATTTTTCTTTTTTAATTTAAACAAAAATTAAGAACCAACAAACGTTCTAATTAGGCCAACAATCACCAACAAACGACCAACAAACGATTAAAAAAAAAAAAATTAATAAAGTCGAAGTTGACCGGCTAACTTACGGGAGGTGAGGTCTCCAATATCAATTCGGAGTTCGGCCGTGACTCCTGTCGACCCTTAAAAATTATCAAATTTAGTCATTTCTGTTGGCTCTAGGGCCGATATCACAGTCTCCGATTAACGTGATCCTCCGATTAAACTCACTCTGCATCTCTTTCTAACTGTCCCCCTAGAAAGAGACGAAAAGACAGTTAGAAAGAGATGCAGAGTGAGTTTAATCGGAGGATCACGTTAATCGGAGACTGTGATATCGGCCCCTAGCTTCATAGAGGTTGCTACTGCCGCTGGCAGTATTTCTAGGGACACTCTCTAGGGACATTAGTCGCATCACTTGGCAGATGTCGCTTCCGCGCTCGTCGCATGACGCCTTCCTTCGCCGGCGACACGAGGCGTCGGCAGTGACCGGCTGGTGTCCGTGGTCGTCCGAAGCAGAGTCGGAAACGCGGCACACGAGGACGAGACAAGGATTAGAAGAGCAAACGAGAGCAGAAAGCGTATACAGGGTGTTGCCCTACACGTTGATGGTCGTGCCACGCCACGTCGCGTCGCATCACTCTCCCTCCCATCCCTCCGCTTTCACCATTGCTCGCTGCATTTCTCGCTCTCTTCCGCCGCGGTTAACAGCAGTCCCATCCGATCGACTGATCACGTTTTCGCACGCGACCTGAAGAAGGAAACCTACCCTTGCTTACGCTCTTATTTCCCAAAGGCTCACTCTCTTTTCCATGTCAACGACACGCGTGCTCCTGCCAAGGCCAGCAGCGAGTTACGCCCTCCACGTCGTTGCCGCCGCCGTCATTCTTCGGAAATTGTTATTTTCGTGCACGTCGCATTCGCGCTACTGGGGGATCTCGACGAGAGCCTTCAACGGCGTCGGGCGTCAGGAGTCGCGGCGAAGGAGGAGGACGACGTGCGATTGGGTCGGCGGCGTCGCTCCTGACAGCCTGAGATGAGCGACCATGGCTGCATACATTTGAATAATTTTAAAGCAGCCAAAGGTATCCAGCCATACAAAGTGATACACTCGTATTTCGTGACCAGTACATCGACTGAGGCGCGTGTCAGGAAGGTACGCCTGTCTTTTTCTCGCGTGATATTCGTGATCCAAGTTTTTTGTCACGCACTTTTCAGGGATCTTCCACCTTGCTCCTCCTCACGTCTCGCTTGCTCACTTTCGTTATGTTTTCCCCGTCTTTTTCTCTGTCTATTTGACTGTTTCTCTCTCTCTCTTTCTCTCTCTCTCTCTCTCTCTCTCTCTCTCTCTCTCTCTCTCTCTCTCTCTCTCTCTCTCTCTCTCTCTCTCTCTCTCTCTCTCTCTCTCTCTCTCTCTCTCTCTCTCTCTCTCTCTCTCTCTCTCTCTTTCTTTCTTTCTTTCTTTCTTTCTTTCTTTCTTTCTTTCTTCTTATTGGTATGTACGTATTTATATTTAATCTCCCTGTTGTTCATTCAATGATATTTAGTGCATGAAATCTGTAAATATTAAGAATAGTGTATGATTATTGTTTTTCGGCGAGAGCTGTGGCGGGACATTTAAAAATGTCTGCTGTGTCAATGCAACATGAGATTTTAGAAACAAACTATAAAGATGACGAGATGATTGAAAATTGGTCGTATGGATTTACGTGACGCTTAATATTTTGATGATTAGCTCATACAATATTAACTGTGAATTATTTATAACTCACTATTTATACAGACATTTCGTGCGTGCGTGCGTGCGTGTGCGTGCGTGCGTGTGTGCGTGTGCGTGTGCGTGTGTGTGTGTGTGTGTGTGTGTGTGTGTGTGTGTGTGTGTGTGTGTGTGTGTGTGTGTGTGTGTGTGTGTGTGTGTGTGTGTGTGTGTGTGTGTGCGCGCGCGCGCGCGCGTGTTTATAGGTCTGTTTTCTCTTGCTGCCCTGCTGAACTAGTGCACACTGGTGCAGTAAGTTAAGGCCATTGCACGTAACAAAGTTTTAATCATAGGCTACGGTCAACGTGACGCTACAAATGCTTCGAAGCATTCCTCTTCTCTTTTCTTTCAATGAAGAAAGAAGGAGAAGAAGAACGCTCCAAAGCATTTGTAGAGTCACGTTGACCGTAGCCATAATCGTAAGGCCGTAAGAAAATAGATCAATCACACTCGATTATTCTTTGAGCTCAAGCTCGACTGTGATTGGTCTATTTTCTTACGGCCTTACGATTACAACTAAAACTGTTACGTGCAATGACCTTAAAGTGAAACAAAATATACTTGTCCCACTCTAACTTATTGCACCAGTGTGCACTAGTTTTCATATCTCAGCTTGTAAAGATCAATTTTCCTTGGCGCGTTTTAAAGGGTGAAGCTTCGACTTTAAGATAAGGTGACATTGGTTACCCCATCCATGTGTGGATCAGTTAATGTTGTTAACTCACATTCAGACATCCACACTTAACATTAATTGATCCACACACGCCGAAGAACAAAAAGCACTTAAGGGTCGACAGGAGTAACACTACCGACCTCTGTCGGGTTGCTTAGCTGCGAGTCCGTATTTTATTTATTATAAATTTTTTAAGAGCCAAAATGGAAAATCCGGCTATGTACCGGGTTGCGGCTGATCTTACTGATTAAAACGAGCATAAGTTTAATGAGATTCGTTAATTAATTTGGCTAAAATTTGGGAAAAACCGTTTCTAAGCAGCTTTGCAAGCCTGAAAAGCTGCTTAGAAACGGTTTTTCCCAAATTTTAGCCAAATTAATTAACGAATCTCATTAAACTTATGCTTGTTTTAATCAGTAAGATCAGCCGCAACCCGGTACATAGCCGGATTTTCCATTTTGGCTCTTAAAAAATTTATAATAAATAAAATACGGACTCGCAGCTAAGCAACCCGACAGAGGTCGGTAGTGTTACTTCTGTCGACCCTTAAACACACAATTTCACACAAATCACATACTTTTAAAAAACACACATATACACACATACACCATAGACATGATGTGCAAAATCCGATCAAGCTTTCCATGGTGCGTATCGAATAACGCGAATGCCGGCGATACTACCCAATACCTTGCAAAATGCACAGCTAACTATGAAAGCCGATAACTTGGCTCCTAGACATGGTAGAGCCATATTCCTTGCGTACCGTTTTAAAGGGAAAGTTTTTCTCTTCAAAGCTGTGGTGATATTTTGCGTTCCAGCCCTGCTTTTTTCGTGGAAAGCTACAAAGTTATGACATTTCCAGGATTTTTTCGAGACCTGATTTTGGTCTTCACCGAAAAGACAGTTCGATGGAACGGACAATGTCACCTTACCTATCTTAAAATCGAGGCTTCACCCTTTAAAATGCGCCAAGAAAAATTGTCCTACGAGCTTTTTTGCTGATTTTTAAGAGGCATATTTCTACAAGCTGAGATATGCCTCTTAAAAATCGGCAAAATTTGCAAGTTTTAAAGCGCTCTTAATTGTTTTGCGTAGTGTGTATATATATATATATATATATATCAAGAGACACGGTAGTGTCTCGCGCCAAGTATAGTCGCGGACAGAAAGGTTGTCCGAAAGGTTGTCCGACTTTGAGCCGTATTCATAGTATGAATACGGGTGTATAAGTCGGACAACCTTTCTGTCCACGAGTGTACACGCGGAGCGAGACCGACCGTGACTCTTTTACGCGACGCGACGAGTTGCGAGTACTCGAGATGTTGAGATCTCATATAACGAGTGAACTGATCAAGTTCTAAGTAGGCTTGATCGATAGCTTGGGTCGATTTACAAATATTAGTGTTTTTATTTTTCCGCTACGTGCCCTACGAGCGGAGATATTGCGACGCAAAGTCCAAATGTGAAAATTTTATATTAAGATATACGTTAAGAGATACGTCGTCGTCTCTCATGCCATATATATATATATGTATATCACTAGATCGCGTCCCTCTTTCACTTTTTATATATATACACTACGCAAAACAATTAAGAGAGCGCTTTAAAACTTGCAAATATATATATATAATAGTAATTTAATTATAGACAGATATTTATATTGGATGATTGTCAATAATGTCTGTACTTTTCAATTATCTCTAGATCCTCTGCCTTTATCCTGTGTCTCCGGGTGCATCCCGATGGAGAAAGAAATAGCCGAACGGAACCAGTACGGAATTACTCTGATTAGCGAATCTCTCACCATATGAGACTGCAGGTGAGAGGTTAGCCAATCAGAGTAATTCCGTTACTGTTTTGTTCCGCTATTTCTGTCTCCATCGAGATGCATTCTCCCAAACCACGTCCCAAACTCATTGATAATCGTGAGAAAAACAATAGTATAAGACAATAGTATAAG
Organism: Temnothorax nylanderi; assembly: GCF_030848795.1. Classification (NCBI taxonomy): domain Eukaryota; kingdom Metazoa; phylum Arthropoda; class Insecta; order Hymenoptera; family Formicidae; genus Temnothorax; species Temnothorax nylanderi. Next base: position 142,853 of record NW_027249424.1, read on the forward strand.
ATAATAGTATAAGACAAAGTATTCAAGCTACTAGAACTTGAGTTACAAAAATTCACTGCATGGAGATTTAAGAGAATGAAAGCTGTTTTAAAGTTTGTTTAAGAATACCCACAGTTTCATTGATAATCATGAGAAAAACAATGTTAGAAACTGATTGTTTTACATTCTTTTTTTAAAAAAAGTATGAAAATAAAAATTATTTAGTTTACCTTTAATATCGAAATAAATATATATAAATTTGAAAAATGTGGAAAATCAAACTCAAAAATTTGCCAACTTACTCTCTACTGCATATCTGAAAATCGGAAGATATACCATGACGATATATTTTTATAAACGCACAACACTGGTCTATATAAGTTCTCCTATTCATAAGCAGAATGGTTTCTGATATTTTCTTGAACACTAAATCTGAATCGTCTCTAAAAAAATTTTTTTAAAGATAAAAGCGCTCTAAAATGTGCAGATGGAATTTGAAAAGAAATGCTTTATAATTGCAAAAAGGTTACCTTTTTTTCTCTAATCCCATAACCAGAATTGTTTGTTTGAACTATCTATCACATACTCTAAAACCATTAAGAATGAAGCTAGGATTCTCAACAGTTATGTACGAAATAACAAATTAACTTTCAATTCTGGTAAATGTACAGTAGGAATCAAAAATAAGTAGTCAATACTAAAATGTTAAAAATTAAAAATTTATTTAATGAAGTAACACAATAGTAGTAATGTAACGCATATATTTTAAAGATAACATAAAATAGATAAATATCTTATTGCGGTTTGATTATATAATTTGATCACTTTTCATAAATAAGTTGTCATATAACGAAACAACCCTAAAAATTATATAACAAATAATTTATAGTTAGTAGCGTGTTGGACCTCCCTTTGCTTTTATCACAGCCTCTAAACGCCGTGGCATAGAATCAACTAATGTTTCTAAAACATATTGGTCAATCTTACTCCATTCCTCTAATAAAACCGTTCTGTATTCTTTAAGATTTTTTCTCTTTGATTTTGGTATATGTGAGATCGTGACTTCAGAGATAATTACATTCATTTTACGGCTGTTTATTAACTGTCAAGGGAAAGGGATAGACCTCGGAATATTTTCGAAGTGTGCTGAAGTGATCTGAAGTGTTATTTTATGCAAATATCTTTTTATTTGGAAATTGCACGCAAGAATTCTCAACGTGTCATTTCTCGCTTTTGACGTCACAATTCCAATATAGCCACGGCGAGTACCCAAGGGCCTTAAAAACAGTCGTTTTTAATTTAAATCTTATATAAAATTTAAATTTCTGATTTACATTTGCATAATAAATAAAATAAAATGTTACAGAATTGTTAACACAGAATTGTTAATATTAGATGTTTTATTTTGCAGGCTGTGAGCTGTTTATGTCACACATGTAAAACTTATAAAGATCGCCTACATTCTTGTCTTCATTGCATATTTTTTGGCTGCTATATAAAAGGTCACATACAAGAGCATGCGAAAACGAAAAAACATTTTCTAGGTAATGGGATGTTTTTTAGACCTATTCTGTAAATTCAAATTTCATTAAAAGTAACTATTATAAAAATGAAATTGTCAAATGCGAGTTCTATATTTTATAATTAATTAATTGCCTGTTTTATTTGTTGTTTTATTATCGCAGCCGTTGATCTGTGTTATGGGAATATTCTGTGCTTCCAATGTGGCGATTATGTATACGATAGAGAATTGTTAACAGTGGCGAAAGCGCAATGGAGCGAGACAGCAAAATCCTTGAGCTTCGGGGAATTCTATCGGACGTGGGAACCCACGCAGATAGAAGCGGAGTTGCTGAGAAAGCATCCGCGCCGAAGACGCGTCGTAGAAAATTCCACTATAGGTATCAGAAAAACTCATAAGTTTATTGTTAGTTTAATTTATAGACCTGCATAACCCTGTGTAAAGCTAATAATTTTATTTGATTGTGTATAATGTTATTTTCAGGAAAATATAATTGAACAATGTTACAATAACGATTCAAATATGTATCATTCCTTATATAATAATATAAAAATTCACGTTGCTTTATGGTTTCAGGTTTAAGGGGACTAATCAATCTTGGGAATACCTGTTTCGTGAACTGCATCGTACAGGCACTGATTCACACTCCACTGTTACGAGATTACTTTCTTGCTGACCGTCATCACTGCCCGCAACCGAGTCGCTGTCTGGTCTGCGAGGTATCCCATTTGTTCCAGGAGTTCTATTCTGGCAACAAGGCCCCGCTGACACTTCACAAACTTCTGCATCTGATTTGGACCCATGTCAGACATCTGGCAGGTTACGAGCAGCAGGACGCCCACGAATTCTTCATTGCTACACTGGACGTCCTCCATAGACACTGTGGAGCCGCTCCGATACTGGTTAAAAACAACCCTCATCACTGCAAATGTATCATCGATCAGATATTTACTGGGTGCCTTCAAAGCGATGTTGTTTGTCAGGCTTGCAAGTATGTTAATCTTTTCCTCAATAAAAATATACTATATATACAGGGTGTCCCATTTTAAAGAATCCGAATATCTCGAAAACTAAGCCTGGCAGACAAAAATGTTTCAAACAAAAGTTGCATGGTTTAGAAGGGGCCACATGATGAAAATATGGATTTGACCTTGAGTGACCTTTTCAAGGCCAGGTTTCCAAGGTCAATGTGATCGATGTTTTCTTAAATAAAATTCTTTATTTTTTATTGCATATTCTTGTAACTCTTATCGAGACGTTTTTAAAACACTATAATAAAGCTCTGTTTCGTTAAGAATTTTTTGAGATATTTCAAATTTTGTCATGCTATTTTTAATATAAAATATGAAATATCTCGTAAGGTATTTACTTTTCGATGACTTTACCTTGATACCTTTATACATAAAATAATGAAAGGAATTGATTGTTGTAAAAAAAAATAATTTTAAAAAATTTCGATTGCATGTTGGACGCATTCAATTTTACAAAATTGCAAATGTAAAAATTAATATTATTATTCGATTCTTTTCATTATTCTATGTATAAAAGTATTAAGGTAAAGTCATCGAAAAATGAATACTTTACAAGATATTTCATATTTTATATTACTAGTTAGATATTATAATAGAAGGAAAAATGACAATTTGACAAGGTAAAGTCATCGAAAAGTAAATACCTTACGAGATATTTCATATTTTATATTAAAAATATCATGACAAAATTTGAAATATCTCAAAAAATTCTTAACGAAACAGCTTTATTATAATGTTTTGGAAACGTCTCGACGAGGGTTATAAAAATATGCAATAAAAAATAAGGAGTTTCATTTAAGAAAACATCGATCACATTGACTTGGCCTTGCAAAGTTCAAAGTCAAGTCCATATTTTCATCATGTGGCCCCCTCAAAACCTTGTAACTTTTGTTTGAAACATTTTTGTCTGCCGGACTCAGTTTTCAAGATATTTGGCTGGCTTGTTTAAAGTGGGACACCCTGTATGTATAGATAGATAGAGAATAGATAGAGGAGATATGTATCATAGAATCTATAAACATCTAAATATTCTAAAAAGTAATAAATAATGTGATAAATGCATAGCTTACTTTATGTATGATAAAATAATAATTATTAAGCCAGATAATATAAGTATAAATGTTTCTTCGAGAACAATACATTTTAGAATTCAATACAATGGGGATTTACTATATTAAGCATGACTCATCTGTTACGCTTTATTTTCTTTTTCAGTGGAGTGTCTACCACAATAGATCCATTTTGGGACATATCTTTGGATTTAACTTCGGCAGCTGGTGCCTCTGGTTCCGACACACCTGGGTCACCCACTTCTTTGCTAGATTGCCTGGAAAAATTTACCAGAGCCGAATATCTAGGTTCTAGTGCAAAGATCAAATGTAGCAACTGTGAGACTTATCAAGAAAGCACAAAGCAATTAACGATGAAGCAATTGCCAATCGTGGCAATCTTTCACTTAAAACGCTTTGAGCACTTCATAATCCAGGATAAGATTTTTAAGAAGAAAATCTCTACATTTATCTCGTTTCCGGAACAATTAGACATGACGCCGTTCATGTCGCATAAGCGCAATGGCAACAACAATAGTGCTATACTGGACGGCTTGTCGAAGAACGGAGAAGATATGAGCTTCAGTGACAATAGGTAGTGATATCTCGTGAAATGGTTTACAATTTTTCCCTATTTTCAATTATTATGGATGATCAACATTATAACTAACATTTTAAAAGAAATGTATATTGAATTAAAACATGATTGCTAATAATAGGTATTCTCTGTTCGCCGTAATAAATCACGAGGGCTCCTTAGAGACTGGACATTATACTGCTTTCATCAGGCAACACAGAGATCAATGGTTCAAGTGCAATGATCATTTGATTACGCGAGCCAAGTTGAAGGACGTCTTGTCCAGCGAAGGGTAAGATAAGATAGCGCATTTTTCAAAATAGATGAAAATCAATTACCTAGAATTTATTAGAATTTTTCAGCCAATACACGGAAAAGAAAAAGGTACCTCATTCTCTCAGTCGTTAAGTAAAATTTTTGCTTTTCAGATATCTCCTGTTTTATCACAAGCAAATTTTGGAGTATAGTTAAAATGATAGTCTGAAAGGGAAGAGAGGATGTGAATCAAGTCGTTTAACTAATTTATTTAACAAAGAATAAAAAGTCGCTGCTGAAGCTGGATGTCGGTGATACTTTATGTTTATCAGATATAAATTATTGTCACCATCGCTTTTTGATTTCCGCTGGCGCCTTTTGTGTTCGATGGGCATATTGACTGGCTTGCTCGATCGATCTATATGAACATAACGTAAGCGTAGATATTAAGATTAGCTCAATTTTTTTAAATCGACCGATCGCAATTTTTGTATATCGCTGACTGTTGTTATACTCCTGCCCATATTACGCTGGGGATGGGTCTCGTGTGTATTGTCCTCTTAATTTCTGCACTTGTCAGCAGAATATTAATATCCGATCTCTGAAAAAACGCACCAGAGCAAGCATATGGTATCGAGTTTCCATTTACAAAACTTTGGATCATCTAATATATTCAATATATTATTAATAAATTCGTAAAAGCGAGAAAGAGAGTTTGTATAATTTTTTATATTTGTGAATTAGGCTCCCTTGTAATTATAGGTATTTAATGTTACCGATTTGAATAAAATCTCAGAGACAAATAGATCCCTCTTCGATATTGCGGAGAATAAAGTTTCACTGGTTTCACTATTATGGAATTCAGTATTTGATATGAAACAATATATTTTTCCGTGCGTGCTATAGGACTGTATAGTTGTTATAGTCAAAGCTTGAAACGCAGACAATTCTAGGATTGACTAATCAATTCTGCCGAACAACCAAGCGTCTTGTCGTTGTAGTAATTTGCTGATATGTGTGTATAGACAGTACACAAATAGGCGGAGCCCCTCCTCCGCATAAAAAAACTAATCTAACTCCAAGCCTATTTCTAAAAACTGTTTAATCAAGACGTTTGGTCGTTCCGCAGAATTGACCAGTCAATCCTAGGAATGCTCGCATTTCAGGCTTTAACCATAACATAGTGATATAATTTATCTAATACAACGACCATCCCTATAGGCGACTTTGTACAGATAAAATAACATGTTACAATAAAGTATGAAGACATTGTCTGATTTGAGGCAAACTCTTTCACTAGACTTTGTACAATAAAAATCGCTGCTCGACAAACTGTCGCTCTGGTTGCTCGTTCCACTTTTAAATTCCTTTGTATTTTATTTTCTTTTTTTTTTATATTTTAAATTATTGCACGAGCATGAGATACGTCCCAACTAAAGTGCCAAATACACGAAAATACGACGTCCAATTTTAAATCTTGAGCCGATTATTTTGATTAAGTCCCGCTTGAAAAACGGGTTTGTGACTAACGAGTATAGAATACAAATAAAAGATTCATCCACTGATATATAACAACATCAAAACTAAAAGTTAAAATAAAACTAGCTGTATTTTATGTATTTTGTGAGAAATTGTGCGAATTTCCCATTCTTGTATCATACGTTGAAAATTTTATTCTGTGCTCGTTGGTTTCCATATTGTGTTCATCAGGACAAGCATACTGTGCGCCAAAGTTTTTTTTCGGCGCCTTTCATAAAAGTTGAGAACCAAATAGCACGATTAAATCAATCATCAGGATATTCATGTCGATTCACTGAACTTAGAACATGTTTCGTGAATGTTATATATTTGGGAGATTATACTATCACACTCGTGTAGTTGTAGCGTTTTATATAAAAGTAAAGTACATATACAACAAAAATAAAAATTATATTTTATCGAAACTTGTTAGCACACATTTTTTCAAAGTAAGTCATTAGATAACGGACAAATATTAATCATTCAATAACAAACAATTTTTTATAAAGTCGTAAAATATAAATAATAATTATACAGTCATCTTATTGTTAGAGTCAGGGCCTGAGCAGAATGGCTGACTTATAATTTTAAGACAATGTTTTATGCTTTAAATCTTTGTTTTTAATAACGCACATAATGGGTACTTTTCATTACTGTCTTGTGTCTCAAGTCTTACAAATGTTGACACTTCGTACACATGCTTAAGACTTGAGACACATACTACGTTTACGCGAGCGTTACTTCTGTAGTAACTTACGATAATTTCTTCGCGTAAACAGGATTTTTCTTCGCGTAAACGGGATTTTGTAGTAACTTACGATAATTTACTTCGCGTAAACGAGTGATTTATCGTAAGTTACTACAGAAGTAACGCTCGCGTAAACGTAGTAGTAGTAAATGTCTTAAAGCATAAAACATTGTCTTAAAATTATAAGTCAGCTATTCTGCTCAGGCTCTTAACTAAAGTTAAATGGACAGCTTAAGATTTCCTATGAACATTGTATAGAGTGTTTTCGGAAAGTGTACAGCCCTGGCGAAAATTAAGAAGCTTTATAAAGCTTTTGACAACCGTTCAATGAGGGTTTTTTGAGAGTTTATACGCTTTCAAACTTTATAAGAATAACGCTTACACAACGCCGTTGTATTTTGAACGCTTCTAGAACGCTTATAAAACGCTGTATATAACGTTTCATGAAAGTTCTGAAATGCTGAGGCAACGCTTTTCAGAGAACGCTCAGTAAACGCTGCGTGCAGAGAGTTTGCTGTCAGGTTTTTCAAACGTTTAGCAGAGTAAATGCTTTTCCCAACGCCGTAAGACAAGCATTTTCAATCCGTTCAGCAAACGCTCTTCCGATGGCGAATTGTAGAGGCGCAGTGAACGATTTCTAATGCTGGGTCTACAATGCGAGTCGCAAAGTTGTGAGTCGCAAGAATTGACCAATCACAGTCGAATTTGAGGAGAATAATCGACTGTGATTGGTCAATTCTTGCGACTCACGACTTTACGACTCGCATTGTAGACCCAGCATAAGGCGTTAACGCAAACGGCTTAAAGACGCCCAAGAAACGCTTTTCCCGACTCCGTAAGTGTCTGAGCAGATTAGCTGACTTATAATTTCAAGACAGTGTTTTATGCTTTAAATCTTTGTTTTTAGCAACGCACAATACTGTCTTATGTCTCAAGTCTTAAACGAGTGTACAAAGTGTCAACATTGTAAGACTTGAGACATAAGACAGTATTGTGCGTTGCTAAAAACAAAGATTTAAAGCATAAAACACTGTCTTAAAATTATAAGTCAGCTATTCTGCTCAGGCCCTAACACAAGCGTTTTCCCTCCGTTCAGCAAACGTTCTTCTAACAATGCCGCTAGGCGGCGTATCTTTCTCGCATTTAAAATACATCCAGCCGCGTATATAAGCAGACCCCCTGCGAGGCGAAAAGCAGATTTTAACATTTAACGCTCTTTACGCCGTTTCTTCTAACGACAAGAGTAAACGCCCGTTAAGCTCAATAGAGGCTGCACGCAGTTTTCAATGATGAAAGCAAACGCTTTCGACTTATCAGGGCTGCGTTCGAAAACGTCACCCGAGTGCACACGAGTATACTCCCTTCTCTTTCTATATCAGCGAGTTAGAAGGAGAAGGGAGTATACCCGTGTGTACCCGGGTGACGTTTCCGAACGCAGCCTAAATGCTTTAAAGAACTCTCAGCAAACGTCATACGTCATTTAACGCTGTGCAAACTCTCAAAAACGCTATATACAAACGCCTTTCAAACGCTGCAGCGTTGCAATTTCCGCTCTACGAACTCTCTACTGACCGTTTCTAAACTCTTCTAAGGTCGGTTATGTATCTTGAAACGAAGTGAAAATTACAAAACCCTAAGAGCAAAAAGTCGACTTTAAGTCGACTTGAAGTCGACTTCTACCGAAACTGACTTGGCAGAGAAGTCGACTTTTTTAAGGACGAAAGTCGACTTGAAGTCGGCGAATGTCGCAAAAACCACCGACTTAAAGTCGACTTCCCGTCATGATGAAAAGTCGACTTCCCGTCATGACGAAAAGTCGACTTCCCGCCAACTTTTAAAGTCGATAAAATAAGCCGCCGCGTACGTCTGGAGGTCGGTTGTGTACCTTGAAACGAGGTGAAAATGACAAAAGTTAACAGATTTTATTAGATTTTGATAAATAAAATCGTAGATACGCTAATGAATTTTTTCACTTTTGTAATTTTTACCTCATTATTTCAAGATACACAATCGACCCCTTGCTGGAGGGCTAAAACTGATGCATTTCGATTTTTTTCATATATAAAATAATTTAATTATCTAAAAAACTGTATAATTACAATCCTAATGTTTTATTCTTAATTACAAAGGCGGCCATATCTGTGCCACTTCTGCGTGCGCGGATTCCGGCAGCCACTTCTGGTAAGCTGACAACAGAACTAAAATTATAAATATATAATATCCACAGACTTTTATACTAGACCACTAACATCTATGGACGCACTGCCGAAAAGCTGATGCGAGTGCGAGGTGCAAGTGTTAGTGAAGGGTGCGGCCATATTGAATTAACAATAAGTCACTATCGGATGTTCAGTTGCTCATGATGTGCGTTTATCTGCATTCGTTATTACAGTACATAACGAAGCAGGCGAATGTTTTTGTGTTAAATATTGGTACATGTTATCAATAAGTTTGTAAGTCATGTCTTCGACGAGTAGCGTACTTGGATGCCGAAATCGAACCACTACTCCTGTAGTATTAAACCCTTTCTTTTGGACATTCTGTATATGCCAGACTATTGTATAGAAATCTTGTATAAAACCACTTGTATAGAATCTGTAGTACCTATAGCATATCTTGACTAAAATCAACATGGCGGCAAGCATCACGGCCGAGATGCCTGTCAGCGGTCTAGTATTGTATAGAAGTCTATGATAATATCTAAATATTATTTTATAAATTAAAATCTCACATTTTTTATCCGAACCCCAGATTTCTAGCAGTTTGTCTTTGGACACGACTCCCTGCGACTGCAGCGTTTGTACTACTATTGCTTGAGTGCGTGGTATCAACCTGAAAAAATCGTATTGAATTGATGTAATCTATTCGATGAATCAACGTGAAATCGAAAGGAGATAGAATAAAGGCTCAGTCACAATGAGTGGAATAAGGAATAAGATAAAGGAATAAGGAATAAGGCATGTTGCATCTCACTTTAATGTACGTGTACTGAAGTGAGATGCGACATTCCCTTATTCCTTATTCCTTTATCTTATTCCTTATTTTTGTCATTGCGTCTGAGCCTTAACGATTTACCTGGCCCATGACTTGGTGATGCTCCCAGGTGTCGTCAGCAGCGACGGGACAAATCGTTTCAGCTTAGGGCACACTTGACCCTCCAAGAAGAAATACGCGAACCACTTGACACCGTCCACGGATGCTCTATATCCATCGATGGTAGTGCCCATCCGGCCTTTCCGAATGTACCAGACACGCGGCAAATAATCTTCCCGGTTCCTTGATTATATCTATAAATGAGAATAATATTCGATTATAATAAAGATTAATATCTTTATAAATAAGTAGGAAAAACATTATAAAGCAACAATTGTGATAAAAATACCTTGGCGGTGGATCAACCAATGGTTCACTAAGATGCATAGCATGGGAGCGAATTTCGGCAATCATTCGGGTTCTATCGCCGTGACACCTCGCATGTACATCTTATTCGTTTCGTACACCTCTTTATAAACTACCTATTCCGGACTGATTTTCCGTAGAACACACAAAGAATGCATGAACACAAGTTCCTCCATTTCTGGTGTTCTGAAAGATGGTTCAGAATGGAGAGGTCGCATTCAATAGGTCTTAATTATCGATGATAATTAATAACACACCATACCTAACCTGTAAGCATGTTTCCACTTGGCCTTATCCTGATCCTCTTTTAGATCCGCCATACCTGCAAGAACTATCTGGCGCAGCAATTTCGCTTCCATGTCGGTTGGTAACGGCATTCTGTAACAATTTTTGTTGTAGATAACCATCTCAAACATATTGCAACGTACATACAGTCAAATTCCAGTATTCTGATCTAATCGAGGAAGTCAACGGGAAGACAATGATGACGAGGACTGTGAATGACGACGACGACGACGTTTCGTGGCGGTGGTTGATAGCGCGGCGCTTTACGACGTCTTATCGTGTCCTGTCTCGCGGCACGTATTCCTCGCACTCGCGTAAGCTCTGCTCCTCCAGCCTCCTCGAGATTCGCCGCCATATTGATGATGCAAGACGCGCCGCTTGACTGTTTTCCGTCTTTTTATAAGTCGACTATTTAGAAGTCAACTTTTAGTCGACTCCGCCATTTTTATAAGTCGACTATTTAGAAGTCGACTTTTAGTCGACTTTCCGCCATTTTTAGAAGTCGACTAGAAGTCGACTTATAAAAGTCGACTTGCCGTCGACTTTCCGTCAACTGTGCTCTTAGGGAAGTCAACGGGAAGATAATGATGACGAGGACTGTGAATGACGACGACAGCACGTTGGCATAGCTTCTCCGCAAAAATAGAATATCTAATATCTAAACACAATATATATATAACCTTTAACTATAATATACTTCACAATAATATTGAAGGAGCCATATTGCTTTTGGCATCTTGGATAAAGTTCTGATTGGTCAAAGAAAATGACGACTGCGCATCCTCGAAACTGTTACACCTGTCTTCTAACACCATGATTAGATCTGTTGCAATATTTGAGCAAATCTATTGCCAAAGTTGTCGAAAGATGGGGAGTTTACTATTCGTATGTATTTGGCCGGAAATGAACGTCTTTTTAAAGAATCTCTATATGAAATTGTTTGTATTTCGTATGAAGACTTTTGAAGTGCAATTGAAAAGGTTTGTGAGTCATTCGTTTAATTGTAATTAATTATTTGGTAATACTTAAGGAGAGCTCCCTCCTCACCGATTTTGCTGAATTTAGGCTTAATCGACGCGTTTTTGCACAAAACGAACGAATCTGGCAGAAAAAAGTCCCGCTCTGCCCCGCGAAGCGAGATATTAACTGTTAAAGTTGACGACTATCAGGTTATGAAACCTGTTATACCGACGCTATGTAGCGACTGGTTTTGCACTTGTTTCAAACATACATTGTTTTTTTACATATTTTTTGCTGGATTTTTTTTTCATAATGTGTTTTTTCGGCATCGAAATATGCGATTACTTGTATCAATTATTAATTTATCACCACATTTTGAACACTGTATTTCTTTATTTATTAAATAAGGCTCGATATATCCATTAATAATCATATTACTGTGTTTCGTTAACCTCAACGCTTAATATCTGTAACAGAAATAATTTGTTAAAGCAGAGAATAGTTGGTATATGAAAAGTACACATAAATATGTACTTTTCATATATCAACTATTCTCTGCTTTAACTAAATTATTTATGTTTCGTTAACTTAAACGTTTAATATCTGTAACAGAAATAATTTGTACTTTTCATATACCAACTATTCTCTGCTTTAACAATTTTATTTCTGTTTCGTTAACTTAATTCAACGCTTAATATCTGTAACAGAAATAATTTGTGTTCCAAAATATTCTCTGTTGCTTTGATACAAGTAATCTCATATTTCGATGCCGAAAAACACATTATGAAAAAAAATCAAGCAAAAAATATGTAAAAAAAACAATGTATGTTTCAAACAAGAAACAAGTGTAATTAGTGTAAAACCAGTCGCTACATAGCGTCGGTATGACAGGTTTCATAACCTGATAGTCGTCAACTTTAACAGTTAATATCTCGCTTCGCGGGGCAGAGCGGGACTTTTTTCTGCCAGATTCGTTCGTTTTGTGCAAAAACGCGTAGATTAAGCCTAAATTCAGCGAAATCGGTGAGGAGGGAGCTCTCTTTAAGTATTACCAATTATTTATTTTTACACCATGCGCATGCATTTAGCCGAAATAGATAAATTAATAAAAGTTTTTATATGGAATCGTTTGTATTTTGTATGAAGAGTTATGAAGTGTGATTAAAAAGGTTTGTGAGTCACCCAGATAATTTTAATTAAATATTTATAAACTCGGTAATTAGCCGAAATATAGATTTTTAGTTATTCATGTTAAAAGAAGAAGGCGCTAGTGTTCCCGAAGGTCCGTCTGCAGTCAGAATTAATATAAACGTTTTAAAAATTATTTTATACTGAAATAAATAAATATACAGGCTATAAGCCTGTAGCTATAAGCGATAGTTGCTAATTAAGTTTGTCACTCATATATTTCCATCTTGCAGAGGACCTCCGTAACGAGATCAAAGATGTACCAGCTGTGCAGGGTGAAGATGTTATCTCAAACGCCCTGCCATAGCCCCAGAGCGACTCAAATGTCATTACCGCTGAGAAGTACTTCTTGCCATTTGAGTTAGCATGTCAGATCAAGTCACCGTGGATTGTGGTGACACAGCACTGGACTGCCTGCAGAAGTTAATCGCATATGGCCATCTCACTGGCAATGTGCCTGATTCAACGGAGCCTAACAAGCTGCTGATTGTGCGCATTGTCGAGACAATTTGCGGTTGCTTCACCGGTCCACAGACCAATGAGGGTGTGCAGCTGCAGATTATTAAAGCTTTGCTGACTATAATGACAAGCCAGCATGTGGAGGTACACGAGGGTACAGTACTGTTAACAATTCGTACTGTTTACAACGTTTACTTGGCGTCGCGCAACCTGGTGAATTAAACAGCCCATGCGACTCTCACGCAGATGATCAACGTGATCTTCGCGCGAATGGAGACTCAGGCGGAGGAAGAGAACGTGAGGCTTGATGGGGAACATCAGCAGGAGCGAATCTCTTCGAGAAGCTCGTCAATGATCTCTCTAAGATTGCTCAAGGTCGTCAAGCTCTGGAGCTAGGTGCATCGCCAAATCAGGTGCGTTATAAGAAAGAGGATGACAGGATAGATGTATTATTTGGAACAGAGAATGTTCTTTTCGAGACAAGCAATATAAAGTTTTGTTTCAAGCAATATTATTTTGTTACAATATAAACGGTTTCTGTTTTAATAGTTTTGTAGAATCGAATCGAAGATAAATCGGAAAGTAATGCTAAAAAAAAAGGAAAAGTTTTCCTGCAAGTTTTAGACAGTAATAAATTGTTCTTTTGATTAATTTCAGATACTACCGATGATATATTAGCGAAATACAGAAGAAAGCCAAGCGCAGCTAGCGATACAGCCTCGGTCGAAAGCAATCAGTCCCGTACAAAAGAGGTGGAAGACGAAAGACTTTCAATCGATCCGAATAATGTAGAACTCTCTTATGCTTTTGCGGATGCTAAAAGAAAATTACGTATGGTACTTAGCACTGCTGACCTTCAACACATTCCATGGAATACTTCAGAGGTATTTATTGTATTATTTTTCAATCATGGTGTACAAAACAAAGTGTGATTTTTTTATGGATTACTTAATTACTTAATGTTCAAATATTCGCATATAAAATTTTATTACAGAGACATTGTTGGTCTCAAAAAGAAAACGAACTGGTTTCGTTTTTACAACTACAATTGGCAGAAGCTATAATCCTGCAGGATAGGGCATTAATAGCTCATCTTCATGAAACTTTATGTTGCGTGCGTCTATTTAATGACGATGGATGTAGAAAGCTCTTCAAATCACTTCGAGAGGATTATCAAAAACGATCTCCTTATATCGCATATTTAATCAGATGTCGTCAGGGATTGCTGTCGACATTAGCTCACTTAGATAGGTACTGTTTATATATAAATATCATCTTTGTATGTAATGTATAAGTAAATGTAAGATGTTTAAATGTAAGATGTTAACCGTTTAATAATAATATTTTCCAGATTATGCGTGCGAGTTAAGTGCGATCGGGATGCTATCAATAATCATCTTGTATCCGTTTGTGTGAGGGTATTTTTGAAAAAAAAGGAGGCTTTCCTCCTGCGTTTCTGCGAAGAGTTTAAAAAGCTTACGCTAGCTGACGAGAAACAGGATCTCGTGGATAATTTTCTAGGGAAGGTCCACGCGGAAATGGACAACGATCCGATCTGGCAATGTACATGAATATAATTATTTATCTCGCAATTGATCTTATCGGAGTGCTCAGAGACGTCTGAACTTACTTCTTACTTTCAGCGGCGAGCGCCAACCAGTTAGATTTGGCGAGAGTCGTGGTGGAAAGAACCGTCATGGCACGGGTATACCACAATGCGCTCTATCTAAATGAAGATGGAGATGTATATAGGGACCAGCTTCTTCACGGTCACATCAAAAAGTTGGCGAAGGTCGTAACTCCAAATCACAAGGACCTACGCATTCCAAAGGTTTATCATTACGAATGCCCCTGGTCATGGGCGCAGGCTGAATTGGCTGTGATATCGGCGTATAAGACTCCTAGGGATAAGTTGCAGCGTGTATTTCGTTGCGCGACTACCATCATGAATCTCCTCTCCATGGCGTCGGAAAGAGGCATACCTGCTGCCGACGATCTGACTCCCGTGCTGGTCTATGTCATAATCAAGGTATGCGATTGAAAAGAGATAATGTGATTTTAGCAAGAAGAGTGATTGTTAACGTGTGCTTAATTTCAGACTAATCCGCCGTCGTTGTATCGACTGTTTAATATGTAGACAGCTTTTACGGGAATCGATTGGAGGGAGAGGAACAATATTGGTGGACGCAGTTCTCTGCGCCGCGATCGAGTTTATTAAGACAATGGATTAACAGTTTCTCAAGAGTATCACGATAAATAAGATTAGATTCGATGCTGGTGATAATGTAGAAATGTATCATAATCATAATTTGACGATTTCATAAAGAAGAAGACCAATATCTTGTGTAAAGCTAGCTGAACAGTTTTATGCTTCCAGTATCTTGATTAAAATTCTTAAATAGCCTCTTAAATAGTCTAACTGTTAGTTCTTTCGCACGTTATTATGTAACATTAGCAAAAACTGAATCAGATTATACGTAAAGTGTGGCTTTATCTTTATTTGTAACTCTATTGTACAATTTCACAGGACATCAAAAAAAAAGAAACGTTTAGATATTCTATAATTTATGTGTAAACAATACAGAACTTATAGAGAATTGATAACCATTTAGCAGGATAAACTGTGTTGGCGTACTCTTTTTACATGCGCACCTTCCCCAAGAGCCGAGACTCGAACCAGATCCGTGAAAAATATCGCCACTTTCGTAGAGCTTTTGTACAGCTAGGTACAGTTTTACTCTAGGATTATGTATCAGGAATATCGCGAGAGAAAGAAAGACTTCGGAGATTTTTATCCGAATCGATCGACATAAAGAGAGAGCATAGTAAAGAAGCTATCTTTCGAGAATTTGAACGCATAATACTTGTTAATACTATGAGCGAATTAGTTTACGTCACTCTGTCAAGCTTTAATATTAAATTACTAATAATATATCGATATCAGTAGTTTAATAATAATACATTTAAAAGCGCTCAATTTAAAAGCAGGGCAATCCTAATAAACGACTGTAAAAAAAATTCAAGATGGAACGCAATGGACAATCCGGTTGCTCTGACATGCTAACTCAAATGGCAAGAAGTACTTCTCAGCGGTAATGACATTTGAGTCGCTCTTGGGCTGTGGCAGGGCGTTTGAGATGGAGGTCCTCTGCAAGGACTGCAAGATGGAAATATATGAGTGACAAACTTAATTAGCAACTATCGCTTATAGCTACCAATTTACATAAGATGCTCATTGGTCCAGCGGTCTTATGCTATGCTTATCCAACCTATGCAATTTTGTGTGCGATGGCCTTTATTCTGCATCTTTGCCTTGTATATTTATTTATTTCAGTATAAAATAATTTTTAAAACGTTTATATTAATTCTGACTGCAGACGGACCTTCGGGAACACTAGCGCCTTCTTCTTTTAACATGAATAACTAAAAATCTATATTTCGGCTAATTACCGAGTTTATAAATATTTAATTAAAATTATTTGGGTGACTCACAAACCTTTTTAATCACACTTCATAACTCTTCATACAAAATACAAACGATTCCATATAAAAACTTTTATTAATTTATCTATTTCGGCTAAATGCATGGTGTAAAAATAAATAATTAATTACAATTAAACGAATGACTCACAAACCTTTTCAATTGCACTTCAAAAGTCTTTACACGAAATACAAACGATTTCATATAGAGATTCTTTAAAAAGACGTTCATTTCCGGCCAAATACATACGAATGAGTTTACTTACTGGATAATATAGTGACTTTTAATTGGTGTTTGAAAGTCAAACCGAAATTTCCCGTTCTTCCGCGGTCAAACTGCGCAGCTCAGTCACGAACGTCGTGAACCATACTCACGTGCCTCGACGAGCGTTTCGCACGCTGATTCGTCGAGGCACCGTACCTCGCGACAGGAACGCGTGTTCCACGCGTTAGCATTAGAAGTGTAAGGGAAAATAAAGTCAGAAAACACAGTCACCCGCTCCGTGAGTGACTGACTACCAATCCCCGTTTCGCGCGCCGCGACCGCCGAATCGAGCGAGAGCGGGCAGAATCTGCCGAATCGTCAGCTCGTTCGCATCAGAGCCCACGACAGTTAAACTCACTCGTCTCGGCGAAATTAATTGTCCTTCGCTATTGAACTATTGTGTACGTGCGATACTTCTTGTGGGAGCGTGTTCATTAGGAGCGGGCATTAAATTGAACGAAGACACCTGGAGCCCTATCGGGAATACGATCTTTCGACGCGCAAGATTTCCGACTGCCAGATTTACTCCGACGCGGTTGCGTCAGGAGTACGTACACTTGTACGTAAAGTGCGTCGTGTGTCGCTCCGCTCCATTACGTGCAATAAACGTCCTTTTTGTGAATCACGATTCTTCAAGTCTCTTCCCGCTCCAGATCCTTCAGCGAGGCTCGAAGCTCGCGCCACCGCACGTCTTTGCGCTCATCTCTGAGCGAACTCCGGCGATTTAATCGGGACGATCTCGTCGAGATCGCCTCCCGAACAATTGGAGAGTAAAAACACCCCGAATGATCGTTTACGTAAGAAAAAATTAAACACCTATTCCCGGATTAATGAAGATTTTTATTCTCCCAGGAGCTCTTCGATTCCATTATCCTTATCGGAACTATCCTGTCGCTGTACCTTCATCTTATAGCCCAATGCTTCTAGAAGATTTATGTTAAAGTAGTAAGTCAAATTGATTCCTGGCACTAGACGTTTCAGTTCTTCGATGGTCGCCCAAGCTTTCTCAGTGTCTCCTATATTAGCATAATGCTGTGTGATCGTTGCGAACAGATCGCCACGACGAACCGATTGTTCTAGATTGGATCCTTGAGAATCCAGCAGATGACGAACTTGCTGCATTGCCGTCTCCGTCTCACCTCTGTCGAACAATCTGTTCAAAAACGTTCGAAAATATACAGAATACGTTCATATACAATAAAAATGCGATTAACGTAAGAATAAAATTTATAGAAACTTCCATTATATAAATAAAGATAGTCATGATCCGTAAACGTAAGACGTGCTAAAGATACGATATATCCATATATCCATGATAGAATAAAACATTTCAATCTTTATTTTTTTAATGAATATATAAAAATTGACTGTATAAAAATATGGAACTATCTAGATAATCTCAAGTATAAATATAATATCAATATTAAAAAGTGATCTCTAACATATTTGAACAAAACCAGACAAATAAATTTTTTTTACAGTAAATTTCTTGCAGATACTTTCGATCCCGCTCGATAATCGAAAATATCCATATTTTTTAATTTATGTCACACATATCTCAGTCGCTATTTACTTATTAAACAAATAAATATTTACAGTTTGGAGATTAGCATGACTATACAAAAATTCAAATCATTTGATCTACATCAAGGAAACCTCGCAAAGTGTCAAATTTTGATTGTAACAAAACATAAACATGCATATCGGGTGTCCCAAAAGTCCCAGAGCAATCAGATATCTCGAAAAATATGGAAGATATGGACAAACGTTTTAGACAAAAATTTAAAAAGATCTATTTATTGACCTTAGGCCTATTCGTTTTCGCTGCACTTCTGAACTAGTGCAATAAGTTAGAATAAAATAAATATATTTTCTTTCATTTTAACTTATTGCGCTAGTTCAGAAGTGCAGCAAAAACGAACAGGCTTCTTATCAGTTCTATAAGCGTCGTTAAGGTCAAGTCAGCGTCACGTTGAATTTTTTATAAATTGGACTCCTATTTTTTATTGCATATTCTTGTAATCCTTGTCGAGACGTTTCCAAAACACTGTAATAAAGCTTTCTTTTGTTAAGAATTTCTTAAAATATTTCAAATTTTATCATGATATTTTTAATTTAAAATATAAAATATCTCGTAAAGTATTCACTTTTTGATGACTTTACCTTCATCCTTTTAATAATGAAAGAAATCGATTGTTGCAAAAAAATACAAATTATTTTATAAAAATTTGATTTGCATTTTGTAGATGTATTCAATTTTACAAATGTAAAATTGCAAATGTAAAAATAACAATTATTATTCAACTCCTTTCATTATTCTACATATAAAAGTATTTCGGTAAAGTCATCGAAAAGTGAATACTTTATATGAGATGTTTCATATTTTATATTAAAAATGTGACAAAATTTAAAATATCTCAGGAAATTTTTAACGAAAAAAAATTTCATTATAGTGTTTTAAAAACATCTCGACAAGGGCTACAAGAATATGCAATAAAAAATAGGAGGGCTAATTTATAAAATTCAAAGTGACCCTGACTTGATCTTAATGACGCCACCTAAGATCAAACTGATAAGGTCAGTAAATAGATCTTTTTAAACCTTACAACTTTTATTTAAAACGTTTTTCCATATCTTCCATATTTTTCGAGATATTTAACTGTTCCGAGACTTTTGGGACACCCTATATAGTTAAGATAAATAGATAAATTTAGAAATTATCAAATGGGGAATGCAAGAAATATTGTAGGTATCTCTTTGAGGAATATTTCAATTGTGAATACTATAAGATAGAATTATGTTAATGTTAATAGTAAGATTTCATTTTAAATATATTATAATAAGCATATTCATTGCTAATGTTTGTAATAATTGTGCTTATACATTACAAAAAATGCTATAAAAATATATGGCATGATAACTCATATATGTAGACATTATAGAAATGTCGAAATTGATGTGTACACCGTCAGCTGCAAGTAGTGATTTCTTTAACCGTAAAAATTATAATTGTTGTAATTTCTCATAAAAAATTATCAATACATTTAGATTAAAGATATCATTTTATTGTATTAAGCTGGGTATACACTTAGCGAACGAACACCGAACAAACAGCGAACGTAAACGTTTGTTGTCATTATTCAACAGATATAATCAAAAATTTCAAATTGCTACATGCAGCAAACATCGAATCTGGTCGAATTCTAGTATTTGGTGCAATCGAAAGAAAGAACAAATAACCTAGGAGCAAAAACGCGAATATCTGAACGTTCGCATTCGCTGTTCGTTCGCTAAGTGTATACCCAGCTTTATAGTGAATATAGATATTCTTTCGTATAAGGTGTGCAAATAATTATCTTTTTAAAATGTTTCTAACGTGGTTAAATAGAGGTATTTTTATTATAAAGCATTTTTTGATATCTCAAAGTTTTTTGAGATATAATAAAAAAAGCCAAAAATTGCTCTAACTAATAATTTCTAAATTTATCTATTTATTTTATCTATATAAAGTTTCGTTAAACTCAGAATTTAGCATTTGGCGACCCCTTGTCAGTATAATCTTCCGAGGATAAAAAGGTAAACGCGATCAAGCAGTTTAATACTTTGGACCAAATCAAGACTTTTTTAATCTTTATTCATGGCTATATCAAACTTTATTTTATTTATCTACTATTTAATTCCTCGCAAATACTTTCACGCTGTCAATGTTACTTATTGCAAATTTAGAACCAGCCTCTTGGATTTACCTTTTAATATCCAAGTAGCGTTTAATCGCCGACATTCTGTTATTCACCAGCTCCACCGCCCGATTGTGAACATTCGGATCTCGCGGTGTCACCACCTTGGACAGACACCTGTTCGCTTGATTCAGAGCGTCCAACGCTTTCTCGTAATTCTGAAACTCGTCGATCTCCACCTGCGCGCATGCCACATAAAAATTCGCCAACAGATCCATGGCCTTGCCCTTGGAGTAGAAATTGATTATGTTCTTTAGAATTTCCGGTTGATTTTGCCAATCCAGAGACTGCAAATAATTGCCTGCCATGATATAGATCTCGCGGTTTCTCGAGACTTGCGCGAAAAAGCAGATCTTTTCGGTGTCGCCGGACTTCAGCAACGCCTTCATGGCGCGTAGCTTGTTGCCGGCCTGCGTGAATTTTTTAGTCGCTAGATGGTAGTTCCCCTGATCGAAAGCGATCTCTGCGATTTTCTCAAGCGTGGAAATCCTCGTATGCTCGCGCTCCGTGGTGTTATTGCTCTCTTTTTCAATCGTCATGTTCTCCGCGAGCTCTTCACTCAACACGACGTTATGCTGCTGGATCAGATCCAAAGCCGCCATATAATCTCTGCCGGTCGCGAGCAGATCCACTGCCTTGTCGATCTGGTCATTCTGCATGAAATAGTCCGCGCACTTGTGGATCAATGCCGGATCAGAATCCGCGTTCACATCCATGATAATCAGTTGCAACGCGCTGTATTGTCGGGTTCTGAACGCAACGTCCAAAGCTTTATGCAAAAGACCAGCTTTATGGTACAGCAGTACCGCGCGATCCGGTTGATCATTGTCCTCGTAAAACTTTGCGACGTCTATCTGTGAGTGCCGTGACGCCAGGATAGCCAGTGGCCACAGTTCTTCCAGCATGTCATGCTCCTACAAATAATAAATATCGAAAAGACTCGCTAACTCTTGTCAAGCGAATCAAAATGGGATAAATAAGGCGTTACAAGCGAACAATTTTTAATACAATCGAATGCCTCACCTTGCACAGCCGTATCGCATTGGTATAGGCTTTAGCGACAGTGTAGAAATGAATTGCTAGTACCACATTATTCTTCGATTCGTAATGCGCAGCAAGATGGTACGCCGCCGCGGCGTGATTTGTTCTAGTCACCAGCTCGCACACTTCATCCTCTCTATCGAAGTAACAGAGCAGCCTCGTCATCGACAAAGTATCTTTTGCTTGTTCGTAAAGATGTAGAGCGGTCTCCATGTCGCCGGTCGACTCGGTGTACTGGGCATGCCAATTTTTAATCTCCCTGTGACAATATCAATCTGACTGCATTGCAACTAATTACTCTCTAATCGACACATGCAATTAATACCGCTAGATCATATCACTTACGGTTCTTCGGAATTATTCAGGTACGTGAGTAACTCTCGAGGTCTCGTCAAGAGCATTCTGGGCACTTCAAATCGATGGCAATCGGCTTTCGTGTACATATCAATAGCCTCCGCCACTTTACCTTGTTGTTCCAACGCGTGAGCGTAATTATAGTAGCTCGTTTTTTCGCGAATCCTATTTTCGTTACTGGCCAATTCGATCGCCTCCTTGAACTTATTCCGCGCCTCGTATAGCCGTCCTAGTAGATCCAGACGTTTTGCTTCTCGAAACAGACGTTCAGCATCGGTCTGCAGTTTAGAGCGTCATACAATCAATATGATATTTCGGATATGTTCAGCAGCACTCGTTACATACACGCTTATGTATTTAAAAACTTACATGCAGACCAAGCTCGACGGCTAAAATTCCTACTTGCGCTTCCAAGCTTAAAGTATCGTCTTGCATCGCTTCACGTAAGGCCCGCGCGGCATTGGCCTGCTTCATATGACCCAGACAAAGGAGAGCCATGTTCAACTGCTTCGTTTTCACGCACATTTTGGCCAGATTCTTCCAGACGGCCTCATTCTTTATAGATTTAATGGCTTTAAAGGCCTCTTCCATGTTCGCCACGCTAATATGATAACTAAAGTCCATCACCGCTTTCCTGGTAACGGAATCACACTCTCCTAATTCCTCAAAGTCTCTCATTAATAATCGCATAATCTTGCTGCTTCTATCCAGACTCTTTTCAGAATTTAGAATAACGATGTGCGGTGAGTGTATACCTAGCAATCGACAATTCTCATCAACAATCGGCTTCACGTCCTGTATGACGATACCATGATCCGATGTCGCGAATAACGATACTAACACTACGGAGGCCTGTGCAGTCTGCAAAAAAAGGATACCATGATTTACTAAATATAATCGCCGTAGAATCAATCAGTGTATAATCAATGTATTAATTTTATCCCTATCTTTTTAGGCCTAAAATCTTATAATTCATAATCAGTCGTATACAAATACATAAGAGTAAAAAGTAAATTTTCTATTAAAGAAAAATCAATGTATCCTTATTAACAAAAAGTTATTAATATTGTTTTAAAAATATTTTAATATTCCGCATTAGATATGTATATATAATCAAATCTCCTTTAATTAATCTTTATTCATATCAGAATCAAACACTCTATGTATCTTCAATTTTTTCTTTGTATCCATTCATATTTTAATAGCATTTTAATGGATAGAATAAAAGTATCGTACAATCACATCCATAACTTTATTAGTTACTTTTGTTTTACGCGTGTGTAAAGTATTGAGAGATCAGAGGTGGGATTCTGTAACTCCTTAACGATAGTTTCGGTATCGTTGCGCAGCTTTTTTACCATACATAATACCTGCGCAACGATACCAAAACTGTCGTTAAGGATGTATATCGCTTATGTCAAAATAGAAGGATGAAGCTGAAATTTACAGAGATTGTGCACTTATATATCCCAAAAACCTGTGTTAAATTTGCGATTGATTGTCTGACCCATTTCTGAGATATTCGCTTTAAAAGTTACAGAAATTGTATATATATAGACATACTCCCTATGTAAATATAATATTATGTATCTCTGCTCCTGTACAGTAAAAATGAATGAAATTTTGATGGTACACTTCTATGACATCGAGAATTGCAATTACGGTTTTTTAACTTTTTCTGTTTATATATATATATTTTTTCAATTTTTTAAAATAATTTATTTAAACAATATCAAGTACAAAAATGAGACAAAATTGCGATTTTTACGCTTTTTCTGTCAATGATAACATGTTGTTTATGAATCATTTCTGAGACTAGCTAATCAAGAAAACAAAATTATACTACATATAGCTATACGTAAAACCTCCTTAAGGGGATGCTGGAGCCGCAGGCGAACTCGATCAGCGTCGATAAAGAAGTGCTCACCGACTATATCTGTCCTTGTATAGACAAGGATATAGACAAGGATAGCACCTAACCTTGCATCTTCCACTGGTCTAAGTAATATCTTTTTTTTAAGGCTTCAAATCTTACTTCTAATTGCACGATATTATTCCTGACAGTTTTTTGTAGAGGGCTGCATCACTATTTTCTATAGAAAAACTGCAGAATTTTTGTATAAAGCAAATATTGTCGTCAGGTGAAGACAATATTTATAAAAATAAAATTTTTTTTTAGTTTATCAGAAAAAATCATGTACAGCCCTCTACATTTTTGTGCGTACTTTAATCGTGTAAAAGGATTTTCCATTCTGTTCAGCCAATTCAAAGATATTGCTTAGACCGATTATGCCTTGTCGCTGTCACTCCAGGATCCCCTTAAGGAGTTACAGAATCCCGTTACAGTGCAAAAGGAGAAATTTACACTTTGTAGACTACCGATGACACACAGCTGTTGAGATGTGAGAATATTGATCTTATCGACATACTATTAGCTACAGTTATTATTGCATGTAGTTATCATAGATAAAAATATAAGCAAAACGTTATTTGGCAATGTAAAAACAATTGTAAACATGATTGAGCGGCACAATGTAAACAGCATAATTAAGCGGTATTAATTACTATCAATGTAATGAGAGATTATGTGGAAAATATTATTTTAAAATGTATCATATAAAAGAAAATACATTTAAATAACACTTGAAATGTAGTTTATAATCTATTTTATTTTAGAAAAATCTTAAGAAGTGATAGTTGTCGTTTCAAAGATTCAACATACTTGTGTTTGAGATATTTTCAGTTAGAAATAAGCCGCTATTTTTAATTATCTGACAGAATGAAAACAAAATGTAAAAGTTAAAATTTATGGTGTTTATTGATAAGAAAAAGGTGTAAAAACCCTACCGACACTAAAAAACAAGATATTTTTACTTTAATACTGACTTTATACTGACATTCTCGTTTGCAGCTTAAGTCATATCATAACTGTAGTTTGTTTCAATTAGATATTGTTATAGTTCAATACAGATCAAAGCGTTAAGTTGCGAAAGCTTCTGCTATTAAAAAATAATAGGGGATTTAGCTCTAACACAGGTGTATAGATATTTAATCCGAGATTCAACTGTAGCAAATTAGCAGACATTACCCGATTATTGTCTTTATTGAAGCTCTTAGAATCACGGTTCTCCAATCGTTGAGCTCGACATATCAGTAGCTTGGAATCCTCCATATCCCAGCAGTGCGCTGTGACCAACCTTCCTTTGCATTGGGCAGCTCTAAAAGTAACGTACCGAAATGTTATTACTCTTGCATATTACATTGTGCGCTAATGCTGCATTAATGGAATATGCAATTGCCTTTATATAGATAAACGTATGTGTATTAGGGATACATACACAATCGATTAATGGAAAGTACAATTAATTCTGATCTGAGATTCAATTCGCAGTTACGTCGAATTTTCTCAGCTTCTTTACTCACAACATGGAGTCATCGTCAACGATGTCGTCTGACTCTCCGAAGTCGAATTCGTGGATCTGATCGCTCTCGATGTCCCAGATATATAGAACCGAACTAGGCATGAGATTTGCCATAGCAACAGTGATCGAGACGCAATGGCAATCCGAATTACATTTGGCCTCAATGATCTCGGCGAAATCGCTAATCGCTTCGTACGTTGCCATGGCGCGGGTATGTAACTTAGCTTCGTGTTTGCCTAGATTCCAAATCTTCAAAATGCCATTCAATGACGCTACAGTTAAATAATGTCCTACAAAGAATTTCGAATGTAAAATTTATAATAGGGATAGGCAAGCAATAGCAAGCACCTTATCGTTAGAGCCTCGAATAATAAAAAAAAATATGACATTTTCACTGTTTCAATTAAAAATTTTTACCTGTCAATTCCATCGTGATCGGTTCGCCCTCCTCTGGTAAAGTGGGAAGTGTCTGAATAACAGAGCCTTCTATAGATCGCAGCTGAATAATCGTTGGAGTCAACACGATCAACGTGTGCTCGTAGATCAACATCTTTTCTGTGTCACAGTTGAAGGTCGCCAACACACTCGTGCTAAGATTGGCACCTTTGTTGATACTGTTGACGACGATTTGTCTACTGGAGGAGACGGCGATGTATTCCCGTGACACAGCGACGACCTGCACCTGAATCTCCGTCTTTAGTGTATATGTCTGGTTATCCATCTCGAGCAGAATCTGCGTCGGGGTGAGCTGGCTTGCGCAAACACCGTCGTTGTACACGGCGCACATCGGTTGCTGATGCAGGATAAACACGTTAGTGATACAGTTAACAGCCAGAAGGGAATTTCGTGATAAACCGACACCCCACGCCAGCTGCTTCACCGTGCCGTGAATCGCGCAGGACTCCGGAACACTCGGCCAGGCATTCTCATCGCAGTCGGGCACACATTTTCGCTTCCACAAATAGATCGTACCCAAGTTGGAGCCAGCGGCCAAGGTGTCTGAGAACCGCGGAACATTATTATTTAGTTTGTTGTCCTCAAATTTACCTCGGTAGAAGTAACGGCAACAATTAAAACGTCGTAAAATTAAAATATTAATAAATTTTAATGAAGAGACGCTATAGTCCACACACTTGATATGATGATATGAGATATGATGATATGAGATAAATTTCGCTTAGAATTTTAAAAATACATTGGTGTTTTACCATTGCCCTTGCAAAATGCCAAGCTAGTGCACATTTCCTGAGGAGTTGCGACATTTCCATTGGATGAATCTGGAGGCGACAGAACGTATGTATCGCCGGTGTGAAGATCCCAGCATCGTACGGCAAGCTCTCCCGTGAGTACAGCCAACGTGTTTCCGCTAATCCAGCACAAGGTGGTACCGGTGATTCGCGATGCATCGCTTCTGCCACTTAATTTTACCTGAAACGATACATTGGATAGCAATATAACATAGTACGTATATATTGTTGTTATATAATTACGACAATTAGGTTTAATCTGTCTCAATTAGGTTTAATCTGTCTCAATTAAATAGAAGGTCTATATTTATCTATGATACTTATTGTTATTACTATTACATTGGTTATTATGATATTATTTCTACACAGAATTAAAGACTTTTGTCACATATTCAAATTCTACAACAATCAACGTTATTTTTTACATTTTTTTCTCGATAACGGATAACAGATAACTACCTACCATTCGAATTATTATACTTTATGAATAAGAATCTCTTTTTTCTCTGAACATTGAACCTGTCAAGAACCGACGATAAGAAATACAATAAATAATCAACGATATTGATCATTGTTGTAAAATTTGAATACAGTACGTTCTTTAATTTTAAGTAGAAATAATGTGTAGATATGACAGTGATAAAACTCAACGGCATAAACCTTTGTCAGTTCGGTGAGTTCTCCGCTAATCGAATCTGCTTGAAAGTGCCCGATGTTCAATCCCTCTGTCATAACAATGATAGAATCTCTGGTCTGATGGTACAATAGGCAGACCAATGCTGCACTATTGGTACTAAGAACTTCCTTGCACTGTCCTTGAGCATCAACAAAATATATGATGCCGTTTACAGTACCGATGTAGAACGTATGGTTATCCCGCTGTGACGGAACTGCTATTGGTGCAGCAGTTCTCGGACGCCAGGAACTGAACAAGTCCAAAGCTCTCTCATCACCAGCCACTGCTGCCTTCGCCAAACCACTGCAAATGACAAATTGCCCAATCAGATATTCAATTAAACAATCAGGAATACCATCAAATGTTCATCTGCAAGTTTTACTTGGAATAGCCTCTTTGAGATTCGATATTTTTCACCATACTAGTTTGTAATAATTGTGAAACTATTATGGAAATACAAGCTGCTTTGTTGCAATTTAATCTGCTTTTGACTTATTCGCTTAAGTATGTATATGTTATTGTACCTAATATCAACAGCTGGTTTTGGCGGGACTGTCCTAAATGCAATTTGCGTAAAAGATTCCTTTAGCTCGTGATGAAACACCATAAAGAGCTGTCCCCTGGAATCTATCTTCCAACCAACTATAGATCCGCCAGTGTCTGCAGATATTAAGCGGCCACCGTACTGACTCCACTGCAGAATCGTGATAGACTCTCGATGGGGGGTTACTACTATGTTGAATTCCTGAATACCAGTGTCCCCTGGCCATACCTGATAATAATAATTCAATGGTACTTATTCATTATACATATAGGTGTCAATTGGAGTTAGCTCCAATGGTCTTGACCCTGACATATGTTGTTGAGATCATGGTTTTAGTTTCATTTCATATAAGTACAATTCATTACATTAATCCACATGGTTCCACATGGAGTTTCTAACTTTCCACATGAAACGAGATCCATCTCACACCATCCGGTGCATGCAGTGCAAAACGAGGTCTATCGTTTACAGTTTGTCGTCTATTTTACAGTTTTATGGAAAGTTGAAAACCTATGTGGAATTATTTTATGTTAAGAATAATCACTGTACTTTCAAGTAAAAGAAAATTGGAAGTAGCATCTATATAATAAATATCAATTTAACACTTTTTTAAATCTCATGACAACAGAGACTATTCATTGCCTTCTGCAACCTAGAGTGTATATACATAATTAAAGTAAGGCGCCAGACTATTATGAGAGGTTGCTGTTATACTGCACTATTATTGTAATTCCATGCACTTTTACGTCACTATGCATGATCATATGCGTCTACGGCTGCGGTCCACTTGACGCTACAAATTCTTTGGAGCGTTTTTCTTCTCCTTCTTTCTTCATTGAAAGAAAAGAGAAGAGGAATGCTTCGAAGCATTTGTAGCGTCAAGTGGACCGCAGCCTACATCATGTCGGTATAACAGACATCCTAACCACGCAACTGTCAATTTTAGTACTTAATAACGTTTTTCCTAAAATTGAGAGCGACAGTTTTAACTTGCAGATGTTTTACGCACCAAAATACACAAAATTGTGAAGTTTTAGCCAAATCGGTAAGGAAGTCCCTCTCCTTCATATTCTTCATAATTACCATATATATATACCCAGATAGCAAGTTGCCTGTTGCCCGCAGGTTGCTGTCAATTTGCTTAAAACTGCTCTGCTAAGTTGCCTTCAATATTGAGGAAAGCGGCTTCCGATTTTGCCTATTGGATTGCCGACTTTTATTGCCATCAAAACGGTTGCCAACAGATTGTGGCAACTTTTATGGCAATAAGTATGCTACGAGCTTTCCGCTTGTTTGCGTAAAGCCCCTTGCACAATAGGCGATAGCGATAGCGATAGCGACAGCGACAAGGTTGCCGACAAAAAAAAAGCTATACCTTTGTCGGCAACTTTGTCGCTGTCGCTATCGCTATCGCCTATTGTGCAAGGGGCTTTAGGTAATCGTTGTCTGCATAATGCTTTTAAGTTGCTCTAAACGAAATTACTGTTGTCCGGTGACAGCAATATAATGACAACTGAAGGGAAACTTATGCCAAACACTATTTCCTTTTTATGCCAAGGAATGCTTGGCTATCTAGGTATATAGATGTATACGTCTTTATTTCAGCTATACGCCAAGAAAGGACTTGTTTTACATTTCTTACTTAAACACACATACATCCACACATCATCCATCTTTCTTCTTTACCTACAAGCCGCAATGCATTGTTATTTACAACCGTTATATTTAAAGCTGTTTCCATTACTACTCCTACTCACGCTCCTTTCCAACTTCCCTTCCTCATTTTTCTTTTCCTTTATCCTATCTTTTTTATAGCATTCCTCTCTCCTTTTCCATAATCTGTTTAACACCTTTCCTTTTTCCATTCTTTTGTCATCGTATATATTCTCTAATCTTTCTCTGTTATTCCTACCTAAATTCTCAAACCACAAACTTGTGATATTGCACTCGCTTATATAATGATCTAAGTTGTCCCTACCTATCTTACAGAATCTACACTTCGTATCTTCTTCGATCGTCTAGCCAATATTTATTTGTATCCTCTAAATTGCCGCACCTTAATTTTACTATCGCTCTAATCTCATCTCCTGTTTTTACTTTATCTAAGTTTTCTTTTAATAAATAACTGGGTGTTTCGTTTCTCACCTCTATCTCTTTGTACCTTGTATTATACCTTGCCTCTGCTATTTTACTGTTTATTATTTGCCCTTGAATGTCCTGTTCCCTTATTCTTACTAAGCCTTCAGTATTTTTACCTTCATTATCTAATTCTTTTATTACTTCTGAGCTCCAACCATTGTTATTATAAAATCTTTCTCGTTCCAAATTATAAAAATTCTTTTTCTTTTTAGCCATTATGTCCTTTTCCTCTCAACATGCCTTTACTAAACTTCCGTCTTTTTTCTCTCTGCTTCTTTTCTCGTATCTCATGGCTCTTATACCCCAACTAATTTTTAATTTCTTTAATCCTAGTTCCCTTAATATTACATACCTCGGTGTGCAAAAATCTAGTCTAAACACCCATCTTACATAATCCATCATGACTTTTTCCAACTCCTTTTTTTCACTGCACCCCCATATCTCTGCACCATATTCCATTACACTTTTCACTAGGTACTTAAAAAGCGTTCATCTCCTACTAAAATCATCTTTGCATAATCTCTCTCCTAAACCCCAAACCCTATTTGCAGCGATCCTTCCTTTCCTATTCAGTTCTTTTATATGATCGACATAATTACCTTTCCTATTAAACGTGAATCCCAAATATTTGAAATTTTCTACTTCTTCAATTATTTTATTGTCCCATTTCCATGCCATCCTGCCTTTTTTACCTTTACTATTAAATACCAACACTTTTGTTTTTTCTGTACTTAATTCTAGTTTCCTTTCTTTTAAAAATCTTTTCATCATATATATCATATATATATATATGATATATATATATATCTATATATATCTATATATATATCTATATATATATCTATATATAATATATATATATATATATATATATAGATATATATATATAGATATATATTGTATGTGATACCAAACATATATATAATTATAATACTAACTCGTAATTCTCCATTCTCCCAACCTGCCGCCAGCCAAGTTTTCTCGGGATGCCATCCGAGAGCAGTGACTTGTGCTACTGCGTGTCCCGGTGACTCGACGTCCTGCACGGGTTCGCCTTGATCATCATAGATGATCACAAAGCCACCCTTGTCTTGAGAGTATGCGGCAACGGCTAACAAAGGATAATTATTGTGCCAAGTGGCGAGAGTGCTTATTGAGGCACTTTCAGGATTTTGCACCCGTATGTCAAAATACAAAGCCATTGTTTATCACATTACAATACACGTAATACACATAGTAAATTTAGTTACAATTTAACACTCTCTATTATAGTCTTTTCAAAATACACTTTGCATTATTAAATAGAAGTGTTTGAAGAACAAATAAATGATTTTCTCTCATATTGATAGAGCGTGATCTAAATATTATGTTGACAGTTGTCATCAGTTGCCATAGAGACCAACGCCATTGCCAGAGACACGGCCATTTTCAATTCAGGTTAAGTTAGGCGTAGATTAAAGGTAGTTAAGGGGATCCTGCAGCCGTATGATTTACCGACATTATCGTTTTCACATAAATCTTTTAATTGGCTTTATAGAATTGCAAAAATCTTTTACAGAATTAAAGTACGCACAAAAATCTAGGCTAGCAAACGCGATTTTATATAAAAAACACCAAAAAATTAAAAATATTACTTATTTGGGCACATACAGCTGTCACCTGACGACAATATTTGGTTAAAACAAAAATTCTGCAGTTTATACATACATAATGTTTGTCTCCTATCCTTAGGAAAACATGTAGGAATAATATCGTGCAAGTAGAAGTAAGATTCAATGCGTACAATAAAAGAAAAATGTGAATTTTATTTTAGTACTGCAAATACGGATGCAGAATGACAAGAAGAGCAGCAACAGTAGTTGCCGGATCTTGCGAAAGATGGCGAGCAATCGAAAAAAGGACAGATGTCATTTCGTTAGACAAAGACAGATATAGGGAAAACAAAATTAGAAAGGTTGACATTATCGACATCGAGGAAGTTCGCTTGTCACTGCAGGATCGCCTTAAGGGGATTCTATAGCGGCAGTGCACTTTATGCACTAAGTGCACACTTTAACTCGTATTTTATTTATTATAAATGTTTAAGAGCAAAAATGCAAAATCGGGCTGTTTCGGGAACTACATATGAGCTTACTGATTAAAAATATCCTAAATGGAATAAGATTTATTCGATATTTTGGCTAAATGGTACTAATTCGTAATTTTTTTGCGTAGTTCACGGCTACAAATGGTTTTTCCCAAAGTTTATCCAAATTAATTAACGAATCTCATTAAACTTATGCTCGTTTTAATCGGTAAGATCAGCCGCAACCCGGTACATAGCCGGATTTTCCATTTTGGCTCTTAAAAATTTATAATAAATAAAATACGGAGTTAAAGTGCAGTTTAAAGTGCACTTAGTGCATAAAGTGTACCTGAGTGTACCTGAGTTCGGCCGTCACTCCTGTCGACCCTTATAGCGTTTTTTCTTGGCTGCACTATCGCCCACTAGTGAAACACTAGTGCAACACTAGTGCAATATTAGGTCTGTTCTTTGCAGCTGAACTGGCTGCACTAGTTCAGAGTTTATCTTTTTTACACCACATTGGAAGCATGAACTCTGAACTAGTGCAGCCAGTTCAGCTGTAAAGAACAGACCAATTGTTGCACTAGTGTTGCACTAGTGTTGCACTAGTGGGCGGTAGTGCAGCCAAGAAAAAACGCTATTAATCTACTACGACTAGAGTCCTATATTAAGCCTTGTGTACACGATACTAGAAATCGGTCCGAGTTTCGGTTTAAGCCAATCAACTTACAGCTCTTACAGAAAAGCAGCAGTTTCATTGGCTTAAACTGAAACTCGGACCGATTTCTAGTATCGTGTACACAAGGCTTTAGTAGACCGCCATCTTATGATCGTACTCCCTGCTGTCTATTGGTCTATAACCGACCAATCAGAAGGAGGAACAAGTTTGCGTCTCTCTACTAATATAGGACTCTAATCCGCGCAATTCCTTGGGCCTAACGCACTTACGGCATACCGAGTTCATTACATCGCGGACATAAACACACAGTTACACGTACACTCATACATATACACAGTGTTATATAGCCCTAAGGTGGTGCTGAAGGCACTTAATTTTCCTCATCCGAGGGATCTAACCCAAAAAAAAAAAAAGCTCGCATCAAGGCTGCGTTCGGGGAGCGCGCTATTAGCGCTATTTGCGTATTCTATCCTTGTTCTACACTTGATGAGCGATAAAGATAGAATGATGCAATAGCGCTAATAGCGCGCTCCCCGAAAGCAGCCCAAGTCTCGCACTGTTTTGATACTGTGCAAGGCTGCCAACCTACGTAAATCGAGTCATAAAGCGTTGTCACGTCTCTTTTGAGAGAGTCGATCGCATAATAATGTTTATAATAAATATTATTCAAAATTATCGTTTATATGATACATATTTATCTTTTTTGACGTTATTAAAGTCACATTTGTTTATCAGCACTGCTGAATAATGTCTTTCGCTTTGAAATAATTTGACGTTATAAAGTTGAAATCAGGGCATTTTCACTGCCAAAAGTTTAGGCTCATAAATTACAAAAATCGCAAATAATACTGGAAAAAACATTTGTAAAGTAAAAAATACCTTTCTAGGAGTAAAAATAAGACTCCTACTATCATTTGAGTATCTTAATTACATCTAGATTTACTATGCGTTAGGCGTAGATATTCAAGTATTTCAAATTTCATGCATTTTGTCTAAGATTGTACCAGCGATACATCCTTAAATTTCAATCCAATCTCAATCCCAATCCGTAGTCTGATACGGGCTTTAAGCCCCTTGCACAATGCCAGGCAACAGGCAATAGGAACACCTCTGTGAAGTTGGCTGGACAACTTCAACGTATCGAACTTTCATTAATTGGAATCGATTGGTGGTTGTTTGGTGGTCTTTGGTAGTCTAGTCCGATCGTTTGGTGGTTAGCCGTTTTCCTGTAAAATAAAAATAAAATATCCGGTGTGAAGTTAGCCGGACAATTTTTTTTTTCAACCAATTTAACTTTATTATATCTCATTCGACGCAGAATCGTTTGGTGGTCACGAATATCATCATTAAAACGTTTGGTGGTCAACCGTTTTCCCAGAAAATAAAAAAAACCGTATGCGCATAATGCCGGACATATCACCTCTGTGCCATTAGTCGGAAAAATTGTATTTATCACCCAAATTAACTTTGATAGGGCTCATTCGACGCGGAATCGTTTGATGGTCACGAATATCATCATTAAAACGTTTGGTGGTCAATCGTTTTCCTAAAAAATAGAAAAAAACCGTACGATCACGCCATTGGTCGTATGACTCCGTGACATTAGCTCGGTAATTTGATGGATAAATGTTATTTATCAATCAAATTGACTTTCATACGGCTCATTCGACGCGGAATCGTTTGGTGGTCACGAATATCGTCCTTAAAACGTTTGGTGGTCAATCATTTTCTCAGAAAATAGAGAAAACCGTATGCGCATGCAATGGTTGACCACCAAACGTTTTAATGACGATATTCGTGACCATCAAACGATTCCGCGTCGAATGAGCCCTATCAAAGTCAATTTGGGTGATAAATACAATTTTTCCGACTAATGGCACAGAGGTGATATGTCCGGCATTATGCGCATACGGTTTTTTCTATTTTCTGGGAAAACGGTTGACCACCAAACGTTTTAATGATGATATTCGTGACCACCAAACGATTCTGCGTCGAATGAGCTATAATAAAGTTAAATTGGTTGAAAAAAATAAAATTGTCCGACTTATTACTTCACACCGGATATTTTATTTTTATTTTACAGGAAAACGGCTAACCACCAAACGATCGGACTAGACTACCAAAGACCACCAAACGACCACCAATCGATTCCAATTAATGAAAGTTCGATACGTTGAAGTTGTCCGGCCAACTTCACAAAGGTGGAACACCTAATAGGAACAGGAAATAACCAAAAAATCGTTAATTACAACCTAAAAAATTCGAATGCTATGATTGGTTGGCAACAGGCAATAGGCACAGAATTTCCAACGTGACGGAAACTCTGTGTCTATTGCCTGTGTCACTGTTTATTCTGCATTTATACATGATTTCTGATTTCTATTCCCTGTTCCTATTGCCTGTTGCCTGGCATTGTGCAAGGGGCTTTATAGTCCGTGACAAATACAATCCAAAATTTTATACTCTATCGACATGAAAACGAAAACATCTGAATATTTGCGATTACAGGCTGAAAAGTTTTAGATAGTTCTGCCCCTCACACACAAAACAAAAGACTATTCTTTCATTTTTCTCCTCCAGTCGCTTTTACGTCAAATAATCGCGAAAATCGAGGTCTATTTATTATTATTGTATTTCTAAATTTAAACGGTCAATAATTTCGATTTTTTTTACTAGTATTCCTAAAGTGCCCTTCTACTATATATCATCCATTTTTCATCACTTTCTTAAGATTCCTTCTAATTATTAAAATTCAAAATACGAGATTTTCGTATGCTTTGTGCATGCAATACATATGGAAAAAATGCAATTTTTGATAGCCGATTATTTTGCGTTCGGGACAATCAATTACTTTTAATTTGTACAAACGTGTAGATATCACATTTATTAACATATAGTAAAATTTTCAAATTTTTCTTATAAATTGCAATTTACGGACTAATTACCTTAGGGATAATTTAAAAACGTCCAGTCTAATTTAAATCTATACCTGCTAATAAAAAGACGAACATTTTTCGTAAAGAAGCAAAGAAGTAATAATGCATTGTTTTATTAACATATAACAATAATGTAAAATCACTGTGAGGTAAAATGTAATTTTACGTGCCATCACGTACATCTTGGCTTGACTCCGAAATTGGCTTTCCTCAAGTGGCACAATTCGGTTTCACGTGCAGTTATTTTCTAAAAGAGTCATGCACTAATTATCATGAACGATAATTACTGACTACTAATTAACTATACTAATACTAATAAAATTACTACTACTACTGTTATATATACATATAATTATGTGTATGAGGAAAAAGATATTCTTCCTATGTAAATATTGCACTGATAAAAAAAAAGATGAAAATACATGATGAAAATACTCCTAATATCTTGTCTTACAATTCTTATTGACTTATATTTATGATATTAAAAGTTGGGAGCAACAAGAAATAAATGAAATTCGCGCGGACACTACAAATAAAAATATCATAAAATACTCTTGTCGATGACTTTCAAGAGCGGCTGCTAGGAGCGCCTTGTACTTCTTTTCTAAAGACCCCATCAAGTTGTACAGTTCGTTCTGCTTCTCCGAACATAAAAGCAAACATAACTCGCTCTTCTGTTCTTGGAATTGCAATTGCAAAATCTTAATCTCGAGATTTTTATTCTGCAATACCATACAGTTTAAAAAAGTTCCGTCTCATATAACTCAAACTTGGAAAAATATCGATAATAATAATGATAATGAAAAGTAATAATAATAAATATTTCAAGAAAAAATTAGGAGCAACGAGATACTCGAGTTGAAGGGATTATTTCCGATAAAAGTTTCTTAGAAAGAGAGAAGAAGTTTCTTCATATATTTTTAGTACTCTGATAATGTGTTGCAACTTCTTTTCGTAAACGTGCTTTATGATGTCATTTAACTTCCTCAGCTTTGCGATGGTTTTCTTGAACATTCGAACTTTTAACACAAGGCTTTGAATCTGGGCTCGAGCTGTCAACTGTTTAACGCGACTTCGTAATCGAAATGCTTCATTGTCCACCTCGTTGTTCCCTTGACATTTCGTCGTTAGCTCTTGTCGCAATCGTTCGTTTTGAATTCGAAAACTTTCGAGCGTAGCGGTCAACATATCAATGCGATATTTGCAAAGCTCCAGATGGTTTCCCTCTATCATATTGTCATCATGACGACACGCAGCGTACACGCTCAAACTCGAGTTAGAATCACGAAGCTTTGATTTATTTCGCAGGTGATTTCTTTGGTCTGACGTTCGACTTGAACAATTTTGATGGTTTCTGTCCCAATCAGACAGTTCGCTCAAAGATGAGCTAATGCAAATCTAATAAAAATAAAAATTACAATATAATAAAATATCTATTTATCGATAAAAGTTTAATGTAGAAATAAAAACCGGTTAATTATTTAAATGTGTGTGTGTGTGTGTACATTTTTTATGGTATCAAAAATTTTGATAAAATATTATAATTTGTATCAAGCACTTCTTGAAACAATTTTCGAAACACTTTCACATGAAGTAATGCCCGTATCACACTAGCGATTGGCGATTGCGTTTACGTCATTTTTCGAAACGCTTTCACATGTAGTAAATAGTAAAACATTTTGTGCTGCCCTAGCAAAATGTCTCAGAATTTTTAATATTATTAATCAGAATTTCTATGAAAATTTCAAGACTTTCTCAGAATTTTTCAGATTTTTTAAATACAAATTGTAAGTTTTTCAGAAAAACTTGGACAAAATAATAATGAAATAGTTCATATTTTTCTCGCCAACACATCTTTGCAGAAATCTAAATAAATATAAGAAAATCTGCACAATTTATCAGAAATTTTTACCATACAAAACTGAAATATTCCGAAAATTCTCATCCAATTATTTCCGAAAGTATCTGAAAGATTTGGCATATTTTTTTCAGAATTTTTCATAAATGTAAAATATGAAAAATTTTTTCACCAGGGTGCCTGGAGAAGGAACGCAAAGAATGAAAATAATGGCCACGTACCGCATGACAAGATGATGGCAACGGCGTTAATAGGCTACTAGGAGGTTCAGTTCTGAATATTCCTTCGAGCGTGCCTGCTCTTAGCTGTCGAGAGAGTTCCAACAGATATTCGTTCCTCAAGTTACGTTGCGAGACAGTCGAGTTTAATTTATCGAGCCAGATCCTGCATAAATGCACCTCTTCCACAGATCTCAGATTCAGTATGTACGTTCTGACGTGTGTCAAAGTTCGCTTAAAATGTTCATCCAATTTTAAAGCTTCTTGCTCGTCGCGTTCTTTCGACATGGTATTACAAACTGACAACTCGTAGGTTACATGAGTGACACAGACCACCATCCACCATTGAGAGACAAAGGTACGAACAACAGCTATCAAGAATGCATTCAGTTTCATGCATAATGCGCATAATGCATCATTTATCCTTGTTTAACATTTAATGAACAAAAAGGATAAATAATGCATTATATGCATCATGCGCTAAACGGAATACACTCCAAGTAGCTCTCTATTAGGCATAAGAAATATATGAAAACTGATGCGCTATGCCATAGTTAAATATCCTTTATTTCTAAAGGATTAACGTACAAGGAAATACACATCCTATGCAATCTGATTTATATTTTTCTCTCTTCTAATTACTTTATGCTATATGTATTACATTTACTATAATTCTTTTATACAATATGCTAACAATTACGTTTATAGATCAGTGACTAACTCTATTGTTTATCACAAAAAATAGAGACATTATATGCAAAATATGGAGTACATCTTATTAAAACTAATATAGCTGGAGGTTTGCTTTCGCTATTTACTATGACGAGATGTAAAAGACATTCATACGGCACAACATATTGTTATCAATATTCTCTAATATTGTTATCTAGGTAAATATATAAATTACATATTGCATGTTTATTTACATAAAAAAGGCTACCCAGATAGCCAAATGCAGAGAGTTTGCTGCCATGTAGCCAACAAGCAGCTTGTCGTTAATGCAACTAATTTTGACAAACTCGGGACAAGGTGAGACAGCATTATGCTTGTCGGGTTGAACTCAGATGAATAATATTTCTATTAACAGCAAATTGATTGCAACGTGACAGCATCAATTTGTGAGGGATTTGTGACAATTTCATATTGTCAACACTTCGTTAGCAACGAGATACAATTAAAAAACTTCATAGCTTGACGACATATACACAATAACGGATGGAAATCATTATATATGTGTTGTTGCCGTCACGTTTGCATCATGATGCTCAAGATGGAACGATGAATCATTCATTGCTGTCATGTTGCTGACATGTTGCAGACAACATAACGTACCAATATTGCGGACCGTTTGCTCTTGAAATTGCGTCCACTGATTGCATATATAAGCAGTCATGTAGCTGTATTTGTAACGTGTTCTACTTCAATGTCAGCAAATTTACAGCAAATATGTGAAAACACATGCAATGCATTAGTTTGCTCAATATGCTATATCACGCTTGGTTATCTGGGTATAAACGATATTTATAAGCAAAGATGTGTTATTTTTTACAGTACATGTTACATGTATTTGTTTTCTTATTTCAAGTTTATTAATTTCACTATCTTGTTAGTCTATGCTAGGAAAGAGACACTTATTGCTTATTAAAAATTGATATTTGCATGCATCTAAAGGAAAATTAAGGGGTTAAATATCAGTTTGTCCCTTAATTATTAACTCTAATCCCTCCAACGTTTTTTCCACCATTTAATCAACGAGATTTTGACTGTTTGCCGTTTCGAGAGTAAATGAGCTAGGGCTCTGAAATTTCTACCTGATGTTCCCTACTATATAACAACTTTTTTTAGGGGTGGGGGAAATTATCCCACGGCCGTTGGTTTTCCGGAACAAACGACGTTAGAAACGCGTGGGACACGAAAGTGCATGGTTGGAGGGATTAGGGTTAAATATTATTTAGTAATTTAACCGTAGTTACCCTTTCATAGCCAAGATATCACAGAGCATCTTGTATATATCGACAAAAGTTCTCTCGCAATATTAAAATAATTCATCTCTTCTTTAGAAAACTATATGTTCTTTTTATTTTTTTCAGTGATGTGTTTCTCTTTTTTTTTATATATAAGTTAGCGTCAAAGTAATGGACGATCTGACATTATATATGTATATACACGGTGTTCGGTAATTTTTTACGATGCCGAAGAATGAAGGTAGATTGGCTCAAACTGAAAAGAAATGTTATGTACCATTTTGCGAAATTTTATTCGTAATAGATATTGGTTATTAAACTAAGCAAATGAGCGCATGAAAAGCGATAGACCGGACTCGGCAGGCACGTAAAATGGCTTACTTGTTAAATATCTTAGCAACGGTGAGCATCATCTAATAGCGAGAGGTGGAGTCACACAGCGAGCGGCAAACGACTCACGACATTTTACGTGCTTGCCGAGTCCAGCCTACCGCTTTTTAAGCGCACATTAGCTTAGATAGTTTAATTAATAACTCAATAACTATTGCGAATTTCGCAAAATGGTACATAACACTTCTTTTCAGTTTGAGCCAATCTACTTTCATTCTTCGGCATTGTAAAAAATTACTGGACACCCTGTATAATATCAAATTATCTACTACTTTGAATAGCGACTTACTATATACAAAAATAATTTTATCCAAGAAATACTCGATTTTCCAATCGCTAGTGATCGTGATTGCTTTTTAAAATCGTAGATTATACGTTCGAAATCTAATCGCCGATTTTTCAAGCAAAAGAGCTATTACACGCGACTATTTATTTTCAACTGATTCTCGGTAGTCTGTTTCAGCTCTATCAACTTTACTTTCATTGGCTGAACATTGGTGCCTATCCACTCTTCAATCATCGACGAGAAAAAAACCGCTTCCATCTGAACTCGCAGATAACCTTCCAAAGAAGACAATTCCAATAATAATCTGGAATGACATACCATGTACCCAAAATTTACGAGATATAGTATACTTTCATATGTAGACGATCTTACTGTGAAAGTACTTACTCCGTAAAAGCAGGTACCAAATTTTCCAGTTGCATGGGATTTGTGTAATTGTTCGCCACTTGCCACGGATTCATCCACGTCATGATCCTGTCATTGGAACAATTTACATTAAGTATACAATCGACACTCGACTTAATCTGTCAGCTTCTATCTCCGAATTTCTAATATTTAAGAGAAAAATATTTCGTTTTTTATATATTTGTAAAAATAATCATTATTCTGTCTTGTACTTATATCTTATATGTAAATAATAGTTACCCTCTCTCTCTCTCTCTTTTTCATAGCCAAGATATTACAGAGCATCTTGTATATATAACAAAAGTTCTCTCGTTTTTTGTACGCAGTATTAAAATAATTCATCTCTTCCTTAGGAAACTATATGTTCTTTCTTCAATATTTAATTCAAAACAAATCAAGATACGATAAATTATCGAAAATTTTTTTCAAGGTCAGAATAAAATTTTCAGAGTTATATAAACCGTTTCTGTGCTTACTGATCGCTGCTGACAATATTGTGAAATTTTGTCCTGAAGTTGAGAAACCACTCCATGCCCACGGCTATTTGCCATCCAGGAAAGAACAAATTGCTGGGAATTGGGACTGGTCTGAGCTGTGGAGTTATATGCAACGGGTGATCGATGTATCCCAAGCTCTTTGCAACCTGCGTGTGCGTTTGCTCCGAATAGCCGTAGAGCCAAACTTTCAAGCATAAAGCTAACGAGGGTATCGCCGTGGGCAACAATTCACACATCGTGGCATAATGATCATACCTAAAAGATCACAATTGACTAATGTAATCGAGGATCTCGAGATAGCTTGTGGAAATTTTCCTGAACTTTCTCACCTTGACCAGCCGGTGAATGCTGTACCACGAAATTCGTGCACCTTACTCACGTGAACTCCCAGCTCCTCCAGCCATTTCTCGTGATTACTTATGTGATGTCGAATTATAGGAATGTGTTGCGTGGAGCCGGTAGCTCCTTTGAACGCGGTTGCCGCCCAGATATTGAGAAAGACCGCGCTGTACTTATCCCACAATCCTAATAATTTGTTATAACAATCATAGTCTAGCAAAATATTTTTAAATTTCTTAATATATATAAAAATAAAAAAGAAACAGAGGAAAAAAATACCATCGGGTAATGCAAAATTGTCTCTGGGATTGTAATGCCACACCATGGGTTCTACGTATTTGCCGATGTAATGTTCTATAAAGAGAAAAGAGAAAGATTGGTCGCGTGAAGAGGTCTGCGCGACCAAATGATGCAAACAGGCTCTATCGAGATACCGTTCAAAACCTGTAAGTCTATCGATCTCAGCATGTCATCCCAGATAATGATCTTTAAGTATGGATAAGTTTCCTGAATGTATTGGGCTATCGCCAGAATATGTTCCAGGTACAACGATGATTTGCCATATTTGCTGGCTGCGGCTCGCTTAGTGCAGACAGAACAAAGGCCCAAGTGCCACACTTCGTCAGAGCCTATATGCAGATACTGTATGTCAGGATGAAAGCTAACGATCTGACGTATCAACGACTTCACCATAGGAAGAGTTCTTGGATTTGACGGGCAGATAGAACTTGGAAAAGGTTCCACCTCGCGCAGCGATCTCCATTCATCGTGTTTTAAGATAAACTGAAATTTAAATAACAATAAACTTATCGAACAACACAATGGTTGGAATTTACGAATAATCGCCATCTCTCTTGAATTAGGACTTTGAAAATAAGAGGAATGTAAGATTGTACAGCAAGTACAAGCTTCATACGAAATAATTCGATGTAAAAATTAATGAAATAATTTTTGCTGTACCTCCATATGACCGAAAGTTTGTACCAATGGGATAACCGCCAAGCCGCAATCGCCTGCTATCTGCAAGATGTGTCTAGCCTCCTGGACTGTGTATCCACTCGCCAAACTGCTTGGACCATTGCTTCCTATCGGAGAAAGTTCCCGGTTGTAGGGAAATGTATCTTCCCATTCCAGCAATAATCCGGTAGCTCCCCATGTTCGCAACAGCGGAAAGAGCTGTAAATTTTCTAGTAAGTCATAAGAATAAAAATAAGCACAGACAAAAGTCAAAGAAAATTATTATGACAATTGTTTGTCCATTCAATATACAGCCTCTTGACAACTGTTGACAACTCCGACCGAGATTGAAATTGTGCTGAGGTTTACTTGAATTCAAAGACGAAAGAAATGTGATTTATCTCATAAGTTTCGCTACTGTCAGCTTTTGAATTATAACTCTCTGCTTGTGTATCAAAGACGAAATATCAATATTTCATTATTCTTTCACAAATATCTTTGTTTCAGGCAGAAATGAACTATCTATTTTCATGCTCTTTAATACATTTTACGAATCAATTATAATCCAGTGAGCAAAATGTTCCAGTAAGCAAACTGCCCGTAATATGACAACAAATTGACAGCAAATTGGCCTAGATATCTCAACAGATTTAGCATCATTTGCGTCCGCATTAAATTTGCGTTTTCCTAGCAGACTGCATATAATCTAACAGCGGATTGTCGGCAGAAATTGAATAGAATCTATTATTTCTTAAATATTTAGATGATTACGAAACAGTAGATTCTGCTCAATTTCTGCAGTCAATCTGCCATTATATTCAGTTAACAGATTCTGTTATATTTCTACTGGAATTCTACCGACAAAATTTGTATACTTTGGTACCTATTATAGAAACTTTTCGGAATGGATTCCGATCGGAATTATTCCGTTTTCCCTAGAAAACACACAAAACGGACACAATAAAAATCTAAAACAACTAAATAATTCTGTCAGAATACAAAATTTTCGACAATAGGGCCGATATCACAGTCTCCGATTAACGTGATCCTCCGATTAAACTCACTCTGCATCTCTTTCTAACTGTCTTTTCGTCTCTTTCTAGGGGGACAGTTAGAAAGAGATGCAGAGTGAGTTTAATCGGAGGATCACGTTAATCGGAGACTGTGATATCGGCCCAAGGGCCCAAGGGCCGATATC
The DNA here is from genome assembly GCF_030848795.1 of Temnothorax nylanderi. Lineage (NCBI taxonomy): Eukaryota > Metazoa > Arthropoda > Insecta > Hymenoptera > Formicidae > Temnothorax > Temnothorax nylanderi. Next base: position 186,520 of record NW_027249424.1, read on the forward strand.
ACAGTCTCCGATTAACGTGATTCTCTGATTGGCCTAGTTTACACCGGACCGTTTGATACGCGTACCAAGTACTATATCCGTATCAAATCTCGGGTTATCCCGGTGTAAACCGAAATTTGATACGAATTTGATACGGATACAGTACTTGGTACGCGTATCAAACGGTCGGTGTAAACTAGGCCATTAAACTCACTCTCCATCTCTTTCTAACTGTCCCCCTAGAAAGAGACGAAAAGACAGTTAGAAAGAGATGCAGAGTGAGTTTAATCGGAGGATCACGTTAATCGGAGACTGTGATATCGGCCCTATAAGCTGTCAAAATATATGTTCCATTGGTACAACAGCGTAGCACTCTGGCCTAGTTTACATCGATCACTTGATAGGCGTATTAAATAGTAAATAACTAGTAAATTAGTTTGATTATTGGCTGATCAGTTTAAATATACTATTTGATACGCGTATCAAGAGATCGGTGTAAATTAGGCCATTAAGGCCCAGTTTCACAAGTGTCGGTTAACTTTTAATCTTAGATTAACTCACTCTTCGTCTTCTTCTAACGTCCCCCTTAGAAAGAGACGAAGAGTTAATCTAAGGTTAATGCTAGGTCTACAATGCGAGTCGCAAAGTCGTGAGTCGCAAGAATTGATCAATCACAATCGAATTTGAGGAGAATAATCGACTGTGATTGGTCAATTCTTGCGACTCACGACTTTGCGACTCCCATTGTAGACCCAGCATAAAAGTTAACAGACACTTGTGAAACTGGGCCTTAGAGCCTCCGCACAAGACTTTCGTATGGTAACGTAGTGTAATAAAACGTGGGTCAACGCACAGAGAAACATATCGGTTGCGGTGTTATACGTCAATACGTTTCTTGTGCGTTGATCTACGTTACGTTACCATACGAAAGTTTTGTGCGGAGGCTCTAAGGCCGGTATTCATAGGCTGCGGTCAACTTGACGCTACTAATGCTTTGAAGCGTCTTTCTTCTCTTTCTTTCAATGGAGGAAGAAAGAGAAGAAGAACGCTTCAAAGGATTTGTAGCGTCAAGTTGACCGCAGCCATAGTCGGTTCTTATTTCAAGACCGTCTTAAGTAATGTCTTAAGATGCTAATACGGCTCTGTGATTGGTTCATAACATCTTAAGATTGTACTTAAGACGGACTTAAATATAAGAACCGACTATGGCTGCGGTCAACTTGACGCTACTAATGCTTTGAAGCGTCTTTCTTCTCTTTATTTCAATGGAGGAAGAAAGAGAAGAAGAACGCTTCAAAGGATTTGTAGCGTTAAGTTGACCGCAGCCTATGAATACCAGCCTTATAGCCGTATTCATAGTCCTTCCTTGAGGAATAAGGATTCCTTGTTCCTCATTCTACATTTCATAAATCTTAAGGTTCCTTGATCGGTCAAGGAAGGACTAGTATGAATAGTATGAATGGCCTAGTTTACACCGATCACTTGATACGCGTATTAAATAGTAAATAACTAGTAAATTAGTTTGATTATTGGCTAATCAGCTCAAATATACTATTTGATACGCGTATCAAGAGATCGGTGTAAACTAGGCCAATACGGCTATTAGGGTGCGTTCAACTTAACACCCGCGATGCTCGTGAGCATCATTCGTCTTTATTTAACATTTGACAAACAACAAGGATGAAATGATTCTAAAGAGCATTACGAGCGTTAAGGGGATCCTATAGTACCGACATTTGCAGTTTCGAAGAATTCTTTGAATTGGCTTTACAGAATTGCAAGTTTTTGGTCTAGAATTAAAGTACGCACAAAAATCTATTTCCCGATACACGATTTCATATCAGAAACGAAAATTTGGGCACATACAGCTGTCACCTGACGACAATATTTGCTTAAACAAAAATACTGCAGTTTATATATACAAAATGATACACAAGGGAAGTAGCGACAACATTTACGAACAATTTGGTGTAAATAAAACTAAGATTGAATGCCTAGAAAGAAAGATTTTTCCTAAGGCAGCTTTATTGATGCAAAGGCACATGTAGGTTGACAGAATGAGCAGAATTGCGTGTAGCGAGAGATGGCGCAGCAATCGGACAAAGACAGATGCATTTCGTTAGACAAGGGCAGATATAGGCCGGTAATATAGAAAATGATAGAAAACGAATTAGAACGGAATTAAAAATGTTCGACATTATCGACATCGAGGAAGTTCGGCCTTCACTATAGGATCCCCTTAAGTAAAACGCACCCTTATTTGCGTAGTTTCTCTCTCTCTCTCTCTCTCTCTCTCTCTGTCTCTATCTGTCTCTATCTGTATCGTCGAGGATAATCCTCAGGCAGTCCATTTGATGCTACAAATGCTCTCAAGCGTTCTTCTTCTTTCTTCATTAAAAGAAAAGAGAAGAATGCTTCAAAGCATTTGTAGTGTTAAGTGGATCACAGCCTCAGGCGCGCGATTGTAGTATTCGAAGCGCAATCTGTGACGTGCGATAAAAATCAGGTTATCAGGACAGCACTTGGGTAAGAAAAGGACACTTCTACGTCCGTCGTACGGATTTTAAACGGAAAAACGTGTGCGATGGTGAGTCTCGGAATGCGTTGGCGCGAGAGACGAGGTAATTGGCCTCGAGCGTTTACGACCGGCATGTACCTTTTCGAAGTAGCAGGTCCGCGGTGGTGCGCCCTTCAAGTCAAGGTGGACCAGCCTAGAAAAGAAAGGGCGATTCGCCAGGTCGCGACACTTCGTTCGTCGAGAGATACGCGGTGATTTGCGTCGGTCGGTCCGGTTACCTTACCTGTGCGAGCCCAACGTCAAGGCGTCCATCTTTTCTCCCATTCCATTCATCGGTCAGACAACATTGGTCGAAGGAAGAGCGACGACTTTTGGCGCGGAACGAGTGGATTCCGCGAGCCCGCCTGACCTGTCGTTGATCGTCTCGTGTCTCGTGGCTGTATGTATCAGTCGTTCACGGAAAGGTTGCAATAGGGATCCTTTAATGAGGGATGGGACAAAGCCGCCATTAATGGGAGCGGAAGTGACGGCAGGCATTACGCGTCATTTTTGAATAAAACAAAATAACTGTATCGAAAATATGTCTACATAAATTCAATTCTAATTGAGGAATTATTTCAATTAAATTGAAGTAAATAAATAAAACTTAATTAAATGAAATAAATTCCGTAAATTAAGAAATTAATTAAATAGTAACAAACAATAAATACTGATAAATTTAATTTATCACAAAAAATTAATAAATGCAGTAAATAATGCAATAAATAATTTTTTGATAAATTTAAGAGTTTTTATATAGCAAATTTGTAAATTTAATAAATGAAAAAAACAACAATTTTGAAAATCATTTTTATACTAAAAATGTGTTGACGCGATAGTCTGAGCTTATATTTATCAATATTAGTTAATTTGATGATTTATAGTTGAGGTTATGTATTCTCTATATATATTCTCATTTCAGTATTAAATGATAATATAAAATCACATTCAATTTTAATGAAATTGGATTTATTAAGTACAATGCTTATACTTTTATTTTTTCTCTTGCTCACTTTATCAGTTATGACACAGTATGTACAGTTATACTGTGGTCATATGTCATAAATTGACATATACTATACACTATCTTTACTAAAATATACTCAAAGCAAAAATATCCCTTATTAATGGCGGACGACCAATCCGCATCCTGCAGCCTCGGTGTCCTATCCCTCATTAAAGGATCCCTAGGTTGCAACACTTTTTTTTTGATGATTTTTGGAACGCGCAGAAATTTTGAGATCGCGATTCACCATCTCTAGATGCACGTAGCGAACAGTTAAGGCCATTACACGTAACAAAGTTTTAGTCATAATCTTAAGGCCGTAAGAAAATAGACCAATCACAGTCGATTATTCTCCTCGCGCTTGAAGAATAATCGAGTGTGATTGATCTATTTTCTTACGGCCTTACGATTAAAACTAAAACTTTGTTACGTGTAATGGCCTTTAAGGCCATTGCACGTAACAAAGTTTTAGTCATAATTGTACATACGTTCCCGAATCGAGCAACGCGATTGGTCGAAACTTTACTGTTACTGTTACGAAAAAGTGCGTGTCCGGGGCTTTAAGGCCATCGCACACAAAATTGCATAGGCTGCATGAGCATAGCATAAGACCGCTAAACCAATGAGCATCCAGCATAAAGTCGCCATATTGATTTACATAAGATGCTCATTGGTTTAGCGGTCTTATGCTATGCTTATGCTAAGCTATGCATTTTGTGTGCGATGGCCTTTACTGTTGCGTAGCGCTTCGAAATTGTTCCGTTTTGTCAATGCGCATGAAGCGCTTTAGTAATTCGGAACGGTTGTCTGCCCGCTCTGCGTACTAATGCGAATTGAAAAGGGATCGACGCCGTTCTAATCAATGGCTCCTGCCTCATTCGTATGATGTTAGCCGATGTTGACACTTTTTTTAAAAAATTAGTGACATGTTTTAAAAAAATGTGAAATCGATTGTATTTCGTTTGTAGATTATTGTAGTGCATTTATTTTCGTGTGTTAATTTATAATTAATTTTTAATTAATTATTTAATTGTAGACCATGAAACTAGCCGACATATATTATAAAATTAAAAAATTTGAACATTACTTCCTCACAATTTATGATGTTAGCCGCCGACTGGACACTTTAAATATTTAATTAAAAATTAATTATGAACTAACAAACGAAAATTAAATGCACTACAATAATCTACAAACAAAATACAATCGATTTCACACCTAATTTAGAAAAAAGTGTCAGTCGGCTAATATCATTACAAATTCCTGCCTCTTGTCAGAGGTCAATACGATTCGTTGTTCGTTCCGAATTACGCAAGAAGCGCATAGACCGCATAAACGCATCAGACGCATCAACTGCCTCAAGTCGAAATAGAAGCAGTCAATGACCTAGTTTACACCGATCTCTTGATACGCATATCAAATAGTATATTTGAGCTGATCAGCCAATAATCAAACTAATTTACTAGTTATTTACTATTTAATACGCGTATCAAGTGATCGGTGTAAACTAGGCCAATGCGCTGGGAGGAGTGCTAAGAATTCAGTACGGTTAGTACAATTTAGGGAATTCTCTGCGCTACTAAAGCGCTTCCAATGCGCGCATTGATTAAATCGGAACGACTTTCTATGCAGTCTACGCGCTTCATGCGTAACTCGGAACGGACCCTGTGAAGAAAGTGAGTTTGCCTATATTTTTATTTTGACTTGATAAAGATAAGATAACCAAAACTTTAAAATATCTAAAAAGAATATTTCAATAAAATTAATTATAATAGTATAAAACAATTTATTGATAGAGAAAATTACGAGATGTACATACATAGATAAATGCATGACATTGTCATTTTTTATTAATTTTGTAATTTTTTATTTCTAATTCTAAGACACCTATTCTGTAAATGTTAACGACATTATTTCGTGCTTTGCGCAGGTATGTAACACTGTAGCAAAGCACGTAACAATATCGTTAGTGTGTACTTGGCACGTATTATGGAACTTTGCGGAATGGATTCCTATCAAAATTATACTGTTTTCCCTAAAAATACAATAAAGATGTAGGAAATAACAATTTTCCAATCGGAATCCATTTCGACAAATTCCATAATACGCACTCTGAGAGAGGCTCCTAATAGCCGTATTCATAGTCTTTCCTTGAGTAAGGATTCCTTGTTCCTTATTCTACACTTCATAAATTTTAAGGTTCCTTGATCGATCAAGGAAGGTTAATGAAATGTAGAATAACTAATAAGGAACAAGGAATCCTTAGGCTGAGTTTCCACTGAGCGCGTCACGCGTCGCGTCGTCTGTCGTTAACCAATCCAAACATCCCATCAGAAATAATGTAATAAAATTGGATGTTTTGATTGGTTGCGACGAATGACGCGACGCGCGACGCGTATAGTGGGAACGCAACATTATTTTTCAAGGAAGGACTATGAATACGGCTATTATAGCTCGCTATTTTACCGCTCGTGATTGGTTCCGCCATGATGTTGCTGTGCACGTCCAATGAAAATAAGGACCAGTCTGTCCAGACTCTTAAGGCTGATTTATAGAGGCCGTAACCGTTGATTTAAGCCGTAATCTTCAAGAAATTGACCAATCACAGTCGAATGTGAGAAGAACAATCGACTGTGATTGGTCAATTTCTTAAAGATTACGGCTTAAATTAACGGTTACGGCCTCTATAAATCAGCCTTTAGGGTGCGTCCCCATGGAGAAAGAAATAGCGGAACGGAACAGTAACGGAAAAGCTATGGTGGGGGGTTAGCCAATGAGAGTAATTCCGTCTTAATTCCGTTCCGCTATTTCGTGACCGGGATCCCCATGGCAAAAATTTTCCGGAACGGAACAGTAACGGAACACAATTCCACGCAATTCTACGCCATTGTCGCAAACCGGCAAACATAGTCGCATAACCTGTACGCAACGTGTATTTTGTTATAATCGCTGGTAATTGTGCTTTAAAGACACTGAGAACTGCTGAGAACAGGCTCGCTAAATGTTTAATAAAAAATTCGCCTACAAAAGTATTATAATATTCTAAATCTAAAGTATATCAATTAATTCACACGACATGGTAAAGTATTCATTATATATGTATTTTATCTACCAACAAGGTGTATGTATAACAACTAATATATTTATATATTTTAATTAGGAACAATATATTATAATTATATTGTTCCTAAAAAATTAAAATATATAAATATATTAGTTGTTATACATACACCTTGTTGGTAGATAAAATACATATATAATGAATACTTTACCATGTTGTGTGAATTAATTGATATACTTTAGATTTAGAATATTATAATACTTTTGCAGGCGAATTTTTTATTAAACATTTAGCGAGCCTGTTCTCAGCAGTTCTCAGTGTCTTTAAAGCACAATTACCAGCGATTATAATAAAATACACGTTGCGTACAGGTTATGCGACTATGTTTGCCGGTTTGCGACAATGGCGTAGAATTGCGTGGAATTGTGTTCCGTTACTGTTCCGTTCCGGAAAATGTTTGCCATAGGGATCCCAGCCACGAAATAGCGGAACGGAATTAAGACGGAATTACTCTTATTGGCTAACCCCCCACAAGTGGTTTTATAACAAGATTTCTATACAATAGTCTGGCATATACAGAATGTCCAAAAGGAAGGGTTTAATACTACAGGAGTAGTGGTTGATTTCGGCATCCAAGTACGCTACACGTCGAAGGCATGACTTACAAACTTATTGATAACATGTACCAATATTTAACACAAAAAACATTCGCTGCGCTGTCGTTATGTACTGTATAACGAATGCAGATAAACGCACTCATGAGCAACTGAACACCCGATAGTGACTTATTGTTAATTCAATATGGCCGCACCCTTCACTAACACTTGCACCTTGCACTCGCATCAGCTTTTCGGCAGTGCGTCCATAGATGTTAGTGTCTAGTATAAAAGTCTGTGGATATTATATATTATAATAATATATGTATATATATATATCTAAAATATATTATAATTTACAACATTATGATAATAATATGATATATATTTATATAGCTAATTTTGCATATTGTTTCGCGATTAACGCTGGAATTTTTTAATTTAGTTCTGTTATTGTCAGCTTACCAGAAGTGGCTGCCGGAATCCGCGCACGCAGAAGTGGCACAGATATGGCCGCCTTTGTAATAAGAATAAAAATTAGGATTGTAATTATACAGTTTTTTAGATATTAAATTATTTTATATATAAAAAAAAATCGAAATGCATCAGTTTTAGCCCTCCAGCAAGGGGTCGATTGTGTATCTTGAATAATGAGGTAAAAATACAAAAGTGAGAAAATTCATTAGCGTATCTACGATTTTCTTTATCAATATCTAATAAAATCTGTTAACTTTTGTTATTTTTACCTCGTTTCAAGATACACAATCGACCTCCAGACGTACGCGGCGGTTTATTTTATCGACTTTAAAAGTTGCGGGAAGTCGACTTTTCGTCATGACGGGAAGTCGACTTTTCATCATGACGGGAAGTCGACTTTAAGTCGGTGGTTTTTGCGACATTCGCCGACTTCAAGTCGACTTCAAGTCGACTTTCGTCCTTAAAAATGTCGACTTCTCTGCCAAGTCAGTTTCGGTAAAAGTCGACTTCAAGTCGACTTAAAGTCGACTTTTTGCTCTTAGGGCACTCGAGATTGGCTAATAATAGCCGTATTCATAGTTTATGAGTAAGGATTCCTGTCCTATCTACAATTCATAAATTTTAAGGTTTCCTTGATCGATCAAGAAGGTTAATGAATGTAGAATAACTAATAAGGAACAAGGAATCCTTAGGCTGAGTTTACACTGAGCGCG